>NC_134623.1:927694-1002694 GCF_046129695.1 Lonchura striata
CTCCCGGTAATCCCGGTAATCCCGGTGCTCCCGGTGCTCCCGGTAATCCGGTGTTCCCGGTGCTCCCGGTGTTCCCGGTGTTCCCGGTACTCCCGGTGCTCCCGGTAATCCCGGTGCTCCCGGTGCTCCCGGTGCTCCCGGTGCTCCCGGTGCCCCCCTGACCCCCCCGCCCCTCCCGCAGCCCCGGGACCCCCGGCGGGACCGGGAGTTTTACCGGACGCTGGCGCTGCTGAAGACGCGCGACCCCCGAATTTACCGGGAGGATTCCACGTTCTTCACCCGCCCCGGTACCGGGGGGCCAAAAATGGGGGGGGGGGGTCCCCAAAATATGGGGGGGGTCCCAAAACCGGGGGGGGCACCGTAAACGCGGGGAGGGGACCGAAAATGGGGGGGGGTCCCAAAAAAACCGGAGGGGAACCGAAAATTGGGGGGGGTCCCAAAACCGGGGGGGGACCGAAAATTGGGGGGGTCCTAAAATTGAGGGGGGGTCCCCAAAATGGGGGGGGGGGGGAAAACTAGGGGGGGGTCCCAAAAACTCGGGGGGGGGGTCCCAAAAAATTGGGGGGGGTCCCCAAAAAGGGGGGGTCCCCAAATCGGGGGGGTCCCCAAAAATCGGGGGGTCCCCAAAAATCGGGGGGTCCCTAAATTGAGGGGGGGTCCCCAAAATTGGGGGGGTCCCCAAAAATGGGGTGGGGGGCAAAAAAACAGGGGGGTCCCAAAAACTCGGGGGGGGTCCCAAAAATGGGGGGGTCCCTAAAAACCGGGGGGGGGTGTCCCCAAAAATGGGGGGTCCCTAAAATTGAGGGGGGGGTCCCCAAAAATGGGGGGGGGGGGCAAAAAAACCAGGGGGGGTCCCAAAAACTCGGGGGGGTCCCAAAAATTGGGGGGGTCCCAAAAAATTGGGGGGGTCCCAAAAATGGGGGGGAACCGAAAATTGGGGGGTCCCAAAAATCGGGGGGGTCCCCAAAAATCGGGGGGGTCCCTAAAATGGAGGGGGGGTCCCCAAAATTGGGGGGGTCCCCAAAAATGGGGGGGGGGGGCAAAAAAACAGGGGGGGTCCCAAAAACTCGGGGGGGGGGGGTCCCAAAATGGGGGGGTCCCAAAAAACCGGAGGGGAACCGAAAAATTGGGGGGGGTCCCCAAAAATGGGGGGTCCCTAAAATTGAGGGGGGTCCCCAAAATTGGGGGGGTCCCCAAAAAGGGGGGTCACCAAAAATCGGGGGCGGGGGGGTCCCAAAAACCGAGGGGGATCCAAAAAATCAGGTGGGGGTCCCCAAAAATGGGGAGGGGTCCCCAAAACTGATCCCGGGCACCCCCAGAAGAGGAAGAGGAGGAGGAAGATGAGGAGGAGGGGGAGGAAGGCCGAGCCCGGGGGGGGGTCCCAAAAATGGGGAGGGGTCCCAAATAATGGGGGGGGGTCCCCAAAAATGGGGAGGGGTCCCCAAAACTGATCCCGGGCACCCCCAGACTCGGAGGGAGGAGGAGGAGGATGAGGAGGAAGGCCCGGCCCCCCCCATGTTCCTCAGGGATTACGAGCGGAAGGTGCTGCTGGAGAAGGATGGGTGAGGATTTTGGGGAAATTTTGGGGGATTTTGGGCAAATTTTGGGTTTGGGGTTTTTTTTGGGAGAGGGAGGGTTTTTTTGAGATTTTTGGGGGTTTTTTTGGGGGGATTTTGAGGGGTTTTGAGGGATTTTTTGGGGTTTTTTTTTAATTTTTTGGGGGGATTTTCAGGGATTTTTTGAGTTTTTTGGTTTTTTTTTTTTTTGAGATTTTTGGGGATTTTTTGAGGGGTTTTTGGGGATTTTTGGGGGATTTTGAGGGGTTTTGAGGATTTTTTGGGGTTTTTTGGGGTTTTTTTTTAATTTTTTGGGGGATTTTCAGGGATTTTTTTGAGTTTTTTTGTTTTTTTTTTTTTTTGAGATTTTTGGGGATTTTTGAGGGGGTATTTGGGGGGGGTTGGGGGATTTGTTTTGGGGTTTTTTTGGGATTTTTGGGGATTTTTGGGGGTTTTTTTTGGGAGGGTTTGGGGGATTTTTTAGGGTTTTTGGGGGTTTTTGGGAGATTTTGGGGGGTTTTTGGGAGATTTTGGGGGGATTTTTGGGGGTCCTGAGCGCCCCTCCCCGCAGGAAATTCGTGGACGAGGAGGATGAGGAGGGATGAGGAGGCGGCGGCCAAGAGGAGGAAGGTGAGGGGAGCTCGGAGCCCCCCAAAAATCCCCAAACCCCCCAAAAAATCCCCGAGACCCCCAAAAAATCTCTGAGACCCCCCTAAAAATTTCTAAAATTTCCCAAAAATCTCTAAGCCCCAAAAATTTATAAAACCCCCAAAATCTCTGAGACCCCCAAAAAATCTCTAAGAAGCCCCCTAAAAATACTTAAAGTCTCCCAAAAACTCCCCTGAAACCCCCAAAAATCTCTATGAGACCCCCTAAAATACTTAAAATCCCCCAAAAATCTCTAAACCCCCCCAAAAAATTTATTAAATCCCCCAAAAATCCCCGAGACCCCAAAAAATACCCGAGACCCCCCAAAATCTCTAAGAGAGTTCCCAAAAATTTCTAAATTCCCCAAAAAATTTCTAAAATCCCCCCAAAAATCTCTATGAAACCTCCCCAAAATTTATAACAACCCCCAAAAAAATTTATAAAATCCCCCAAAATTCCCGAGACCCCCCCAAAATCCCCTGAAACCCCCAAAAATCTCTATTAAACTCTCTAAAACCCCCCCAAAAATCTCCATGAAACCCCCCTAAAAACCCTAAAATCCCCAAAAATTTCTAAAATCCCCCAAAAATTTCTAAAATCCCCCAAAAAATTTCTAAAATCCCCCAAAAATTTCTAAAACCCCCAAAAAATTATAAACCCCCCAAAAAATTTCCAGAACCCCCAAAATTCTCTCCCCCCCCAGGCCGAGGCCTCCCCCAGCTACGCCGAGGAGCAGCGGGCGCTGAAGGAGAGGTGAGGGGGGTCCCGGGGGGGTTTTTGGGGGGTCCCGGGGATTTTTGGGGGGTCCCGGGCGTGACCTTTGACCCCCCGCAGCTTCCGAGCCTTCCTGGAGGAGGAGGAGGAGGAGGAGGAAGGGGGAGGAGGGACCCTGCTCAGAGCCCGGAGCCCCAGCCGGGAGGAGAAGGTGAGGGGGGTCCCGGGGGGGATTTTGGGGGGATTTTGGGGGTCCTGGGGGGGTTTGGAGGAGGTTGGGAGGTTTGGGGGTCCCTGGGGGAGGTTTGGGGGGTCCCTGGTGAGATTCTGGGGGTCCTGGGGGGGTTTGGAGGAGGTTTGGGGGCCCTGGGGGAGGTTTTGGGGGTCCCTGGGGAGGTTTGGGGGGGTCCTGGGGGGGTTTGGAGGAGGTTTGGGGGTCCCAGGGGAGGTTTGGGGGGGTTTTGGGGGTCTCTGGTGAGATTTTGGGGGTCCTGGGGCGGTCCTGGGGGGGATTTTGGGGGTCCTGGGGGGGTTTGGAGGAGGTTTGGGGGGTCCCAGGGGGTCCCAGGGGAGGTTTGGGGGGTTTTGGGGGTCCCTGGTGAGATTTTGGGGGTCCTGGGGGAGTCCCGGGGGGGATTTTGGGGGTCCTGGGGGGGTCCTGGGGGGTCCCGGGGGGGATTTTGGGGGTCCTGGGGGGGTTTGGAGGAGGTCTGGGGGGTCCCAGCGGGTCCCAGGGGAGGTTTGGGGGTCCCTATGGGAGGTTTGGGGGGTCCGGGGGGTTTTGGGGGTCCCTGGTGAGATTTTGGGGATCCTGGGGGGGGTCCCGGGGGGGATTTTGGGGGTCCTGGGGGGATTTGGGGGTCCCTGGGGAGGTTTTGGGGTCTCAGAGGGGTCCTGGGGGGGGCTTTGGGGGTCCCAGGAGGGGTTTGGGGTTCCTGGGGGAGATCCCGGGGGGGTTTTGGGGGTCCCTGTGGGGGTTTCAGGGTCCTGGGGGGGTCCCGGGGGAGGTTTGGGGTCCCTGGGTGAATTTTGGGTCCCTCACTGAATTTTGGGGTCCCTCACTGAATTTTGGGGTGCCCCAGGCCCCCGAGCAGGATCAATACCTGCGCTGGCTGCGGGGCCAGGCCGAGCCCCCCCCGGAGCCCCCTGCAGGACCTGGTGAGGATTTGGGGGGTCCCGGGGGGGTCCCCAAAATCTGAACCCCCAAATTTCCCTTCCCACCCCCCTGAACCCCCAAATTTCTCCCCCAGGAGCCGCTGCAGGACCTGGGGTGGGTTTTGGGTGGGTTTGGGGGGCTCTGGGTGGGTTTTGGGGGTTCCCCCCGACTCTGAACCCCCAAATTTCACCTCCCCCAAAATCTGAACCCCCAAATTTCCCCCTCCCACCCCCCCGAACCCCCAAATTTCCCCCTCCCACCCCCCCGAACCCCCAAATTTCCCCCTCCCACCCCCCCGAACCCCCAAATTTGCCCCCAGGAGCCGCTGCAGGACCTGGGGTGGGTTTTGGGTGGGTTTGGGGGGTCCCGGAAGGTTCCCCCCGACTCTGAACCCCCAAATTTCACCTCCCCCAAAATCTGAACCCCCAAATTTCCCCCTCCCACCCCCCCGAACCCCCAAATTTCCCCCTCCCACCCCCCCGAACCCCCAAATTTGCCCCCAGGAGCCTCTGCAGAGGTTCTGGTCGGACCCGGCGCTGGAGCCGGGCGAGCGATTCCTGCGGGATTTCCTGCTGGGCTGCGGCGAGGAGGAGGAGGAGGAAGGGTGAGAGGGACCCCCCAGACCCCCTGGAGCACCCCAAAATCCTCTGCAGCCCCCCAAAATCCTTTGGAGCCCCCCAAAATCCCCTGGAGCCCCCCAAAATCCTCCCAAACCCTCCCCAGGCACCCCATGGGAGCTGCTCCTGGAGCAGCATTGGGATGAGGAGTGGGGACCCCCAGGGACCCCCAAAAGGGTGAGGGGGACCCCCAGACCCCCCCAAAACCCTCTGGAGCCCCCCAAGTCCCTCTAGAGAACCCCAAAACCACCCAGAGCCCCCCAAAATTCTTTGGAGCCCCCCAAAATCCTCCCAAATCCTCCCTGGAGCCCCCCCTGGGAGCTGCTCCCGGAGCAGCCTCGGGATGAGGAGTGGGGACCCCCAGGGACCCCCCAGAGACCCCCAGGGACCCCCAAAATGTTGAGGGGACCCCCAGACCCCTCTGGAGCACCCCAAAATCCTCCAGAGCCCCCCAAAATCCTCCGGAGCCCCCCAAAATCCTCCCCAAACCCTCCCTGGAGCCCCACTGGGAGCCGCTCCCGGAGCAGCCTCGGGATGAGGAGTGGGGACCCCCAGGGACCCCCAAAATGTTGAGGGGGACCCCCAGACCCCTCTGGAGCCCCCCAAATCCCCAGGGCCCCCCTGGAGGACTCCTCGGACGAGGGGGAGCAGTTCCTGCAGCGGCAGCAGGACTTCGAGCGCCGCCACAACTTCCGCTTCGAGGAGCCGGGGGCGGCCCAGGTGGGGGAATTTTGGGGGGTGGGGGGCGAAATTTGGGGGTGGGAGGTGAAAATTTGGGGGTGGGAGGTGAAAATTTGGGGTCAGGGGGTGAAATTTGGGGTCAGGAGGAAGATCTCCCAAAAAAAACCCCAAAAAATCCCCCAAAAATTCCCAAAAAATCCCCCCAAAAATCCTCCCCAAACCTCCCAAAAAATCCCCCAAAACTCCCAAAAATCCTCCCCAAACATCCCAAAAATCCTCCAAAAATCCCCAAAAAAATCCCCCAAAACCCCCCAAAAAATCCCTCAAAAATTCCCGAAAAATCCCCCAAAACCCCCCAAAAAATTCCCCCAAAACCTCCAAAAATCCCCCAAAAAATCCCCCAAAACCCCCCCCAAAGAAAACCCCAAAAAAACCCAAAAACCCTCCAAAAAATCCCCCAAAAAATCCCCCCAAACAACCCCCAAAAATCCCCAAAAAAATCCCCCAAACCCCCAAAAAATCCCCCAAACCCCTCAAAAATCCCCCAAAAAACTCCCCCAAAACCCCAAAAATTCCCGGAAAATCCTTCAAAATCCCCCCAAAGAAAACCCCAAAAAACCCTCCAAAAAATCCACCGAAACCCCCCAAAAAATTCCGAAAACCCCCCAAATCCCCCAAAAAGTCCCCCAAAAATCTCTACGAAACCCCCTAAAAAATTTCGGGGGTGGGAGGTGAAAATTTTGGGGTCCCACCCCCCATTTTTGGGGGTTAATTTTGGGCTCACACTCCCCTTTTTTAGGGGTTAATTTTAAGGTCACACTCCCCATTTTTGGGGTCACACTCCCCATTTTTGGGGGTTAATTTTGGGCTCACACCCCCCATTTTTAGGGGCTAATTTCGGGGTCCCACCCCCCATTTTTGGCGTTAATTTCGGGGTCCCACCCCCCATTTTTGGGGGCTAATTTCGGGGTCCCACCCCCCATTTTTGGCATTAATTTCGGGGTCCCACCCCCCCATTTTTGGGTGTTAATTTTGGGGTCACATTCCCCATTTTTGGGTGTTAATTTCGGGGTCCCACCCCCCATTTTTAGGGGCTAATTTCGGGGTCCCACCCCCCATTTTTGGCATTAATTTCGGGGTCCCACCCCCCATTTTTGGCATTAATTTCGGGGTCCCACCCCCCATTTTTGGGGGTTAATTTTGCGGTCACACTCCCCATTTTTGGGGTCACACTCCCCATTTTTGGGTGTTAATTTTGGGCTCACACTCCCCATTTTTAGGGGCTAATTTCGGGGTCCCACCCCCCATTTTTAGGGGCTAATTTCGGGGTCCCACCCCCCATTTTTGGCATTAATTTCGGGGTCCCACCCCCCATTTTTGGCATTAATTTCGGGGTCCCACCCCCCATTTTTGGGTGTTAATTTTGGGCTCACCCCCCCCATTTTTAGGGGCTAATTTCGGGGTCCCACCCCCCATTTTTGGGGGCTAATTTCGGGGTCCCACCCCCCATTTTTGGGGGTTAATTTTGCGGTCACACTCCCCATTTTTGGGGTCACACTCCCCATTTTTGGGGGTTAATTTCGGGGTCCCACCCCCCATTTTTGGCATTAATTTCGGGGTCCCACCCCCCATTTTTGGCATTAATTTCGGGGTCCCACCCCCCATTTTTGGGGGTTAATTTTGGTCTCACACTCCCCATTTTTAGGGGCTAATTTCGGGGTCCCACCCCCCATTTTTGGCATTAATTTTGGGGTCACATTCCCCATTTTTGGCATTAATTTCGGGGTCCCACCCCCCATTTTTGGGGGTTAATTTTGGTCTCACACTCCCCATTTTTAGGGGCTAATTTCGGGGTCCCACCCCCCATTTTTGGGGGTTAATTTCGGGGTCCCTCCCCCCATTTTTGGCATTAATTTCGGGGTCCCACCCCCCATTTTTGGCATTAATTTCGGGGTCCCACCCCCCATTTTTGGCATTAATTTCGGGGTCCCACCCCCTTTTTTCCCAGCTCCAAACCTTCCCCCGCCTCATCCCCACGTCGGTGCGGCGCCGCGACGAGCGGCGCAAGGAGAAGCGCGAGCAGACCCGCCAGAGGAAGAGGAAGGTGAGGAAGACCCACCGCCCATTCCTGGCCTCCCCCAACACCCCAAATTTAAATTTTTCGGGGTTTTTTCTCCCCAAAAAAGGAGCGGGCCCGGCGCAGGGAGGAGCTGAAGCAGCTGAAGAACCTGAAGCGGCAGGAGCTGGCCGCCCGCCTCGCCCGCATCCGCGACGCCTCCGGCTGCGCGGCCTTCGGCCTCAGCCGCTCCCTCCTCCTCGAGGATTTCGACCCCGAGCGCCACGACCGCCTGATGGCCGTGGGTGGACCCCCAAAAAATCCTCCCCAAATTCCTGGCCCCCACCCCAAAATCCCCGCTGAGCACCCCCCCGTTCCTGGTGGCAGGAGTGGTTCGGTGAGGAGTACTACGGGCGGGAGGAAGAGGAGAAGCCGAGGTTTGAGGAGGAGGAAGGCTCGGATGGTGAGTGGGGAGGGGTCCCCGGGGGTCTTCACGGGGGGGACCCCCCTGCTCAGCCCGGAATTTTGGCAGATGGTTGGAACTGGGACGGCTGGAGCGGGAGGGAGGAGCCCCCGAGGGAGCCGCACTGCGAGGACCCCGACTTCGTGGTGAGGAGGAGGAGGAGACCCCTCCCCAATTTTAATGAGACCCCTCCCCAATTTAATGAGACCCCTGAATTGGAATGAGACCCCCAAAGATGGAAAGAAAGTCCCCAAAGTTGGAATGAGACCCCCAAAGTTGGAATGAGACCCCCAAAGATGGAAAGAAACCCCCCAAAGTTGGAATGAGACCCCCAAAGATGGAAAGAAACCCCCCAAAGTTGGAATGAGACCCCCCCTCAAAGCTGTGCCCACCCCCAGGGCTGAGCCCAGCACGAGGAAGAGGAGGAGGAAGAGGAGACCCCCCCCCCCAAATTTAATGAGACCCCCCCCATTTTAATGAGACGCCCCTAATTTTAATGAGACGCCCCTAATTTTAATGAGACCCCCGAATTGGAATGAGACCCCCCCTCAAAGCTGTGCCCACCCCCAGGGCTGAGCCCAGCATGAGGAGAAAGAGGAGACCCCCCCCCAAATTTAATGAGACCCCCCCCAATTTAATGAAACCCCCCCAATTTTAATGAGACCCCCTCAAATTAGAATGAGACCCCCCCCCCAATTGGATTGAGCCCCCCAGGGCTGAGCCCAGGAGGAGGAGGAGGAGGAGGAGGAGGAAGGTTGGGGGGGGTCCCCGCCCCAATCTGGGGGTGCAGCCCCCTCCCCACTGACCCCCCCCACAGATGGACGCCGATTACGTCCCCGGGGACCCCCCGGACCCCCCGGGCCGGGCCCCCCCCGAGGTGACCTTCGGGAGGAAGAGGAGGAAGACGAAGTTCCGGGAGGCCCTGGAGAGGGAGAAGCCCCCGTTCGACCCCGGTGGGGACCCCCAAAATCCCTGAGATTCACCCCAAAAATCCCTGGGAAAAACCCCCAAAAAAATCCCTGAGATTCACCCCAAAAATCCCAGGGAAAACACCCCCAAAATCCCTGAGATTCACCCCAAAAATCCCAGGGAAAACACCCCCAAAATCCCTGAGATTCCCCCCAAACCCCTCCTGGGACCCCTCTGGGAACCCCCAGGACCCCCCAAACTCCTCCAGGGACTCCCCAGGGCCCCCTAAACCACCCTGGGACCTCCTTGGGACCCCCCAAACTCCCCCAGGACCCCCCAAACTCCTCTGGGACCCCCCTGGGACCCTCCTGGGACCCCCCAAACCTTTCCTGGCACCCCCGAAATCCCTCCTGGGACCCCCCAGGACCCCCCAAACTCCTCCTGGGACTCCCCAGGCCCCCCTAAACCACCCTGGGACCCCCCAAACCCCTCCTGTCACCCCTCTGCAACACTTCTGGGACTCCTGGGACCCCCCCAAATCCCCCCGGGACCCCCAGACCCCTCCTGGGACCCCCCCAGGATCCCCCAAACCCCCCTGGATACCCCAAACCCCTCTGGGACCCCCCAAACCCCTCCTGGGACCCCCCAAACCCCTCCTGGGACTCCCCAGGCCCCCCCAAACCACCCTGGGACCTCCTTGGCACCCCCCAAACTCCTCCTGGGACCCCCCAAACCCCTCTGGGACCCCTCCTGGGACCCCCCAAACTCCTCCTGAGACCCCCAGTCCCCCCCCAAACCCCTCCTGGAGCCCCCTGGGACCCCCCAGGACCCCCCAAACCCCCCCTGGGATCCCCCAGACGCCCCCTGGGACCCCCAAACCTTTCCTGGGACCCCCCAAACCCCTTCTGGGACCCCCAGTCCCCCCGCAAACCCCTTCTGGGACCCCCCAAACCCCCTTGGGACCCCCCAAAACGCTCTGGGACCCCTCCTGGGACCCCCCAAACCCCCTTGGGACCCCCCAGGACCCCCCCAAACCCTCCTGGCATCCCCCAGACCCTTCCTGGCACACTCCAAACCCCTCCTGGCACCCCCAAACCCCCTCGGGACCCCCCAAACCCCCCCTCGGATCCCCCAAACCCCCCCGGGACCCCCCAAACCCCTCCTGGCACCCCCCAAACCCCTCCTGGGACCCCCAGTCCCCCCGCAAACCCTTTCTGGGACCCCCCCAAACTCCTCCTGGGACCCCCAAAACGCTCTGGGACCCTTCCTGGGACCCCCCAAACCCCTCCCGGGACCCCCCAGGACCCCCCCCAAACCCCTCCTGGAGCCCCCTGGGACCCCCCCAGGACCCCCCAAACCCCCCCTGGGATCCCCCAGACCCCTCCTGGAGCCCCCTGGGATATCCCAGGACCCCCCAAACCCCCTCTGGGACCCCCCAAACCCCCTTGGGACCCCCCAGGACCCCCCCCCAAACCCTCCTGGCATCCCCCAGACCCTTCCTGGCACACTCCAAACCCCTCCTGGCACCCCCAAAATCCCTCCTGGGACCCCCCAAACCCCTCCTGGCACCCCCAAACCCCCTCGGGACCCCCCAAACCCCCCCTCGGACCCCCCAAACCCCCTCGGGACCCCCTCGGGACCCCCCAAACCCCCCATGCCCGCAGCCCGGGGTCCCTTCGAGCAGTACCTGGACGAGTTCTACGGGCTGGACTTCGAGGACGTGGTCGGGGACCTCCCGTGCCGCTTCAAATACCGCCGGGTGCCGCCCTGCGACTTCGGCCTCACCACGGACGAGGTGAGGGACCAAAAAACCCCAAAACCCCCCAAAACCCACCCCGGGGGGGAGCTGGGACCCCCCCCAAAACCTGCCCCAACCCACGCGCCCACCCCAGATCCTGGCGGCCGACGACAAGGAGCTGAACCGCTGGTGCTCGCTGCGGAAGACCTGCATGTACCGGTGAGTTGGGGGCGATTTTTTATTTTTTTGGGGGGTTTTTTGGGGGCTCACGGACCCCTCCCCGGGATTTTTGGGGGGCTGACGGATTCCACACCCCCCAACACGGCAGCTCGGAGCAGGAGGAGAGGCAGGACCAGGCCAACTACAGCCGGCGGGCGAAGAACCTGGGCAAGAAGCTGCGGATCTTGAGGTCCCTCGCGGCTGAGTATGTGGGGTGGGGGTCTCGGGAGGGGATTTTGGGGTGTCCGAGCCCCCTCCCCATCATCATCATCATCGTCGTGGTTGTCACAGGCCGGAGGAGGCGGCGGCGCCGAAGCCGAAATTCGGGAAGAAGCGGCGGGAGAAGAGGAAGCGGCTGGAGGAGGAGGAGGAGGAAGGCAAAGGGGGGTCCCCCAAAAATGGTGGGGGTCCCCGGAGGAAGGGGGGGCCCCCCCTGGGTGGGACGGTGCGTTTGGGGGGGCGGGAGTTCAGCGGGAAGAGGCTGGAAGCCTTCGGCCTCAACCCCCGCCGGCTCCGCTTCCGGCAGCTGCGGCGGAGGAGGAAAAACAGCGGGAAAAATAGCGGGAATAGCGGGAAAAATAGCGGGAATAGCAGGGAAAATAGCGGGAATAGCGGGGAAAATACTGGGAAAAATAGCGGGAAAAATAGCGGGAATAGCGGGGAAAATAGCGGGAAAAATAGTGGGAAAAATAGCGGGAATAGCGGGGAAAATAGCGGGAATAGCGGGGAAAATAGCGGGAAAAATACTGGGGAAAATAGCGGGAATAGCAGGAAAAATAGCGGGAATAGCGGGGAAAATACTGGGGAAAATAGCGGGAAAAATAGTGGGAATAGCGGGGAAAATACTGGGAAAAATACCAGGAAAAATAGCGGGAAAAATAGCGGGAATACCGGGGAAAATACTGGGGAAAATAGCGGGAAAAATAGCGGGAATAGCGGGGAAAATACTGGGAAAAATAGCGGGAAAAATAGTGGAAATAGCGGGGAAAATACTGGGAAAAATAGCGGGAAAAATAGCGGGAATAGCGGGGAGAATACTGGGAAAAATACCAGGAAAAATAGTGGAAATAGCGGGGAAAATACTGGGAAAAATAGCAGGAATAGCAGGGAAAATAGCAGGAAAAATACCGGGAATACTGGGGAAAATACTGGGGAAAATACCGGGAATACCAGGGAAAATAGCGGGAAAAATACTGGGAAAAATACCAGGAACAGTGGGGAAAATACCGGGAAAAATAGCAGGAACACCGGGGAAAATAGCGGGAAAAATAGCAGGAAAAATCCTGGGAAAAATACCGAGAAAAACACCGAGGACACGGAGAAAAATCCTGGGAAAAACCCAGGGAACGCCGGGAAAAATCCTGGGAAAAACACAGAGAAAAATCATGGGGAAAATCCTGGGAACACCGGGAAAAATACCGGGAAAAACCCAGGGAAAAATCCTGGGAACATGGAGAAAAATCCTGGGAAAAACACCGGGAGAAATTCTGGAAACAAGGAGAAAAATCCTTGGAAAAGCACCGAGAAAAATCCTGGGAAAAACCTCGGGAACACCGGAATAACAGCAGCCGTCAATGGGAAAAAACAGAAACGCAGGAAAAATGCCCCAAACCCTCAGGAAAACACCTGAAATTCCCGGGAAAACACTTGGAATTCCCAAGAAAACACCTGAAAATCCTGGGAAAACACTTGGAATTCCCAAGAAAACACCTGAAATTCCTGGGAAAACACTTGGAATTCCCAAGAAAACATCTGAAATTCCTGGGAAAACATTCGAAATTCTTGGGAAAACATTTGAAATTCCTGGGAAAACATTTGAAATTCCTGGGAAAACACCTGAAATTCCCGGGAAAACACCAAAACCCCTCCGGAAAATCCCTTCGATCCATTCAAGTTTTTATTTGGGGGTGGGGGGCGCGGCCGGGGGGGTCCTGAGCACAGCAATAAATAACCCCCCCCACCCCGAGCAGCTCTGACAGTGAATTTGGGGGGGGGGTCCCGGCAGTTTGGGGGTCCCGGAGTGACCCAAAACAGCCCAAATTTGGGGAGGGGTCCATCCAGTGTTTGGGTGGGGGGTTTCGGGGGGCTCCGGGTTGGGATTTTTGGGGTGTGGGGAAGGGGAGGGGGCGGCCCAGAATGACCCAAAACAGCCCAAATTTGGGGAGGGGTCCATCCAGTGTTTGGGTGGGGGTTTCGGGGGGCTCCGGGTTGGGATTTTTGGGGCGTGGAGAAGGGGAGGGGGCGGCCCAGGGTTTGGGGGTCCCAAAATGACCCAAAACAGCCCCAAATTTGGGGAGGGGTCTGTCCAGTGTTTGGGTGGGGGGTTTGGGGGGCTCCGGGTTGGGATTTTTGGGGTGTGGGGAAGGGGGGCAGCCCGGGGTACCCAAAACAGCCCCAAATTTGGGGAGGGGTCCGTCCAGTGTTTGGTGGGGGGTTTTGGGGGGCTCCGGGTTGGGATTTTTGGGGTGTGGGGAAGGGGAGGGGGCGGCCCAGGGTTTGGGGGTCCCAAAATGACCCAAAACACCCCAAATTTGGGGAGGGGTCCATCCAGTGTTTGGGTGGGGGGTTTTGGGGGCTCCAGGTTGGGATTTTTGGGGTGTGGAGAAGGGGAGGGGGCGGCCCGGGGTTTGGGGGTCCCAAAACAGCCCCAAATTTGGGGAGGGGTCCGTCCAGTGTTTGGGTGGGGGGTTTCGGGGGGCTCCGGGTTGGGATTTTTGGGGTGTGGGGAAGGGGAGGGGGTGGCCCAGAATGACCCAAAACAGCCCCAAATTTGGGGAGGGGTCCGTCCAGTGTTTGGGTGGGGGGTTTCGGGGGCTCCGGGTTGGGATTTTTGGGGTGTGAGGAAGGGGAGGGGGCGGCCCAGGGTTTGGGGGTCCCAAAATGACCCAAAACACCCCAAATTTGGGGAGGGGTCTGTCCAGTGTTTGGGTGGGGGGTTTTGGGGTCTCCAGGTTGGGATTTTTGGGGTGTGGGGAAGGGGAGGGGGCGTCCCGGGGTACCCACAGCCCAAATTTGGGGAGGGGTCCGTCCAGTGTTTGGGTGGGGGTTTTGGGGGGCTCCAGGTTGGGATTTTTGGGGTGTGGGGAAGGGGAGGGGGCGTCCCGGGGTACCCAAAACAGCCCAAATTTGGGGAGGGGTCCGTCCAGTGTTTGGGTGGGGGGTTTGGGGGGCTCCGGGTTGGGATTTTTGGGGTGTGGAGAAGGGGAGGGGGCGGCCCGGGGTACCCAAAACAGCCCCAAATTTGGGGAGGGGTCCGTCCAGTGTTTGGGTGGGGGGTTTCGGGGGCTCCGGGTTGGGATTTTTGGGGTGTGAGGAAGGGGAGGGGGCGGCCCAGGGTTTGGGGGTCCCAAAATGACCCAAAACACCCCAAATTTGGGGAGGGGTCTGTCCAGTGTTTGGGTGGGGGGTTTTGGGGTCTCCAGGTTGGGATTTTTGGGGTGTGGGGAAGGGGAGGGGGCGTCCCGGGGTACCCACAGCCCAAATTTGGGGAGGGGTCCGTCCAGTGTTTGGGTGGGGGTTTTGGGGGGCTCCAGGTTGGGATTTTTGGGGTGTGGGGAAGGGGAGGGGGCGTCCCGGGGTACCCAAAACAGCCCAAATTTGGGGAGGGGTCCGTCCAGTGTTTGGGTGGGGGGTTTGGGGGGCTCCGGGTTGGGATTTTTGGGGTGTGGAGAAGGGGAGGGGGCGGCCCGGGGTACCCAAAACAGCCCCAAATTTGGGGAGGGGTCCATCCAGTGTTTGGGTGGGGGGGTTTCGGGGGGCTCCAGGTTGGGATTTTTGGGGTGTGGAGAAGGGGAGGGGGTGGCCCAAAATGACCCAAAACAGCCCAAATTTGGGGAGGGGTCCATCCAGTTTTAGGGTGGGGGGTTTTGGGGGGCTCCGGGTTGGGATTTTTGGGGTGTGGGGAAGGGGAGGGGGCGTCCCGGGGTACCCAAAACAGCCCAAATTTGGGGAGGGGTCCGTCCAGTGTTTGGGTGGGGGGTTTCGGGGGGCTCCGGGTTGGGATTTTTGGGGTGTGGGGAAGGGGAGGGGGCGGCCCAAAATGACCCAAAACAGCCCAAATTTGGGGAGGGGTCCGTCCAGTGTTTGGGTGGGGGGTTTGGGGGGCTCCGGGTTGGGATTTTTGGGGTGTGGAGAAGGGGAGGGGGCGGCCCAGGGTACCCAAAACAGCCCCAAATTTGGGGAGGGGTCCATCCAGTGTTTGGGTGGGGGGGTTTCGGGGGGCTCCAGGTTGGGATTTTTGGGGTGTGGAGAAGGGGAGGGGGTGGCCCAAAATGACCCAAAACAGCCCAAATTTGGGGAGGGGTCCATCCAGTTTTAGGGTGGGGGGTTTTGGGGGGCTCCGGGTTGGGATTTTTGGGGTGTGGGGAAGGGGAGGGGGCGTCCCGGGGTACCCAAAACAGCTCAAATTTGGGGAGGGGTCTGTCCAGTGTTTGGGTGGGGGGTTTCGGGGGGCTCCGGGTTGGGATTTTTGGGGCGTGGAGAAGGGGAGGGGGCGGCCCAGGGTTTGGGGGTCCCAAAATGACCCAAAACAGCCCAAATTTGGGGAGGGGTCCGTCCAGTGTTTGGTGGGGGGTTTTGGGGGGCTCCAGGTTGGGATTTTTGGGGTGTGGGGAAGGGGGGCAGCCCGGGGTACCCAAAACAGCCCCAAATTTGGGGAGGGGTCTGTCCAGTGTTTGGTGGGGGGTTTTGGGGGTCTCCGGGTTGGGATTTTTGGGGTGTGGGGAAGGGGAGGGGGCGGCCCAGAATGACCCAAAACAGCCCAAATTTGGGGAGGGGTCTGTCCAGTGTTTGGGTGGGGGATTTGGGGGGCTCCGGGTTGGGATTTTTGGGGTGTGGGGAAGGGGAGGGGGCGTCCCGGGGTACCCAAAACAGCCCCAAATTTGGGGAGGGGTCCGTCCAGTGTTTGGTGGGGGGTTTTGGGGGGCTCCGGGTTGGGATTTTTGGGGTGTGGGGAAGGGGAGGGGGCGTCCCGGGGTACCCAAATCAGCCCCAAATTTGGGGAGGGGTCCGTCCAGTGTTTGGGTGGGGGGTTTTGGGGGGCTCCGGGTGGGGATTTTTGGGGTGTGGGGAAGGGGAGGGGGCGGCCCGGGGTTTGGGGGTCCCAAAATGACCCAAAACAGCCCAAATTTGGGGAGGGGTCCGTCCAGTGTTTGGGTGGGGGGTTTTGGGGGGCTCCAGGTTGGGATTTTTGGGGTGTGGGGAAGGGGAGGGCCCAAAATGACCCAAAACAGCCCAAATTTGAGGAGGGGTCCATCCAGTTTTTGGGTGGGGGTTTCGGGGGTCTCACAGGAGCACGAACTCCTCCGGGTTGGGATTTTTGGGGCGTTTCCCCCGGCGGGGAAGGGGAGGGGGCGGCCCGGGGGGGTGGGGGTCCGGGTTTTTGGGGTGGTGGTCCCGAGCGCGACCCTCGGCCAGGCTGAAGATGGGATAACGCTCCGGAGCCGAGCGGGGGGACAGCACCTGGATAAAATTGGGTGGGTGGGTTTGGGGGGGGGCTCAGCACCAAAAAATAAATAATTTAGGGGGGATGACACCCCCCCAGACCCCCTCCCCAAATAAAAACGGGTCTCACCTGGGCCAGGTCCCCCCAAAGCTGCTCCAGCTCCGTCGCGGCGGCGTAGAAGCCGAAGGTGCAGCTGGGATCCATCTTCCCGAAGGGAATTTTCCGTGGGAAGCAGCAGTGGAAAGACTTGGGGAGGGGGAGGGAGGGAAATTTGGGGTGGGGGGGTCACAACCCGCGGAGACCCCCACCCCGATTTTTTGGGGGGCGCCCACCTGCAGAGGGAAATCGGGCCGGGTGGTGTCCACGCAGGGCTGGCACAGGTGAGGGTCCAGGTAGAGCAGGGAGTCACCTGGGGAGGGGGCGCCGAGGGGTGGGGACCACCGGGAATCCCACCGGGAATCCCACATCCCGGGAATCCCAATGGGAATCCACCCGGGAACGTCCCGGGAATCCCACCGGGAATCCACCCGGGAACATCCCGGGAATCCCCCCGGGAATCCCACCGGGAACATCCCGGGAATCCCACCGGGAATCCACCCGGGAATCCCACCGGGAATCCCGCAGGGAATCCCACCGGGAACATCCCGGGAATCCCAACGGGAACATCCCGGGAATCCCACCGGGAACATCCCGGGAATCCACCCGGGAACATCCCGGGAATCCCACCGGGAACATCCCGGGAATCCCAACGGGAATCCACCCGGGAACGTCCCGGGAATCCCAACGGGAACGTCCCGGGAATCCCACCGGGAACATCCCGGGAATCCCACCGGGAACATCCCGGGAATCCCACTGGGAATCCCACATCCCGGGAATCCCAACGGGAACATCCCGGGAATCCACCCGGGAATCCACCCGCGAATCCCACCGGGAATCCCACCGGGAACATCCCGGGAAACCCCCAGGGAATCCCACCGGGAATCCCGCAGGGAATCCCAACGGGAATCCCACCGGGAACATCCCGGGAATCCTCTCGGGAAACCCCCGGAACACCCGGGAACATCCCGGGAATCCACCCGGGAACATCCCGGGAATCCTCCCGGGAAAACCCCAGGGAATCCACCCGGGAATCCCCCCAGGACCCCCGGGAATCCTCCCGGGAAACCCCCGAGACCCCCGGGAACACCCCCGGGAAACCCCCGGGAATCCTCCCGGGAATCCACCCGGGAATCCCACTGGGAATCCACCCGGGAATCCCCCCAGGACTCCCGGGAATCCCCCCGAGAATCCCCCCGGGACCCCCCCGGGACCCCCGAGAATCCTCCCGGGACCCCCGGAACACCACCAGAACCCCCGGTACACCCCCGGGACCCGCCGGGACTCCCGGGAACCCCCCCGGGACCGCCGGGAATCCTCCCGGGAATCCTCCCGGGAACCCCGGGAAAAGGCCGGTAACCCCCGGTAACCCCCGGCCCCCTCCCGTTCCCGGTACCTTGGAAGCCGAGGAAGAAGAGCGAGTGCCGGGGCCTCCCGCCGATGATGCCGAGGCACGAGCGGAGCCGCAGCAGCTCCTGGCGGGGAGGGACGCGCGGTGGCACCGGGAACGGCACCGGGAACGGTTCCCCGGTACCGGGAACGGTTCCCCGGTACCGGGATCGCCCCCAGACCCACCTTGACGCACTCCACGTACACGGGGTTCAGGTGTTCGCCCCCCAAGCGCGCCGGTACCAGCAGGATGAGCCCGCGGCGATGGCCCGGCTCCGGTGCTCCCGGTGCTTCCGGTGCCGGTGCTCCCGGTCCCGATGTTCCCAGTCCCGGAACTCCCGGTCCCGGTGTTCCCGGTCCCGATGCTCCCAGTCCCGGAGCTCCCGATGTTCCCAGTCCCGGAACTCCCGGTCCCGGTGTTCCCGGTCCCGGTATCCCGTGTCCCGGGACTCCCGGTGTTCCATGTCCCGGTGCTCCCGATGTTCCCGGTCCCGGGATTTCCGCTGTTCTCAGTCCCGGGGCTCCCGGTCCCGGTGTTCTCGGTCCCGGTGTTCTGCATCCCGGGACTCCCAGTGTTTCCGTTCCCGGCGCTCCCGATGTTCCCGGTCCCGGTGTTGCAAATCCCGGCGCTCCCGGTGTCCCGTGTCCCGGAGCTCCCGGTATTCCCGGCGCTCCCGGTATTCCCAATCCCGGTGCTCCCGATGTTCCCGGTCCCGGTGCTCCCGGTATTCCCGGCGCTCCCGATGTTCCCAGTCCCGGTGTCCCGTGTCCCAGCGCTCCCGGTATTCCCAATCCCGGTGCTCCCGGTGTTCCCGGTGTCCCGTGTCCCGGTGCTCCCGGTATTCCCGGCGCTCCGCGTCCCGCCGCATCCCCGTCACGCTCGCCCCGCACCAACCCGGCCGCGTCCTCTTTATAAACTGCAAAAAAACCCCAAAAACCGGGAAGGGAGGCGCCGCTCATTCCCGACCCCTCCCCAAACCGGGGACCCCCCCCCCCAAAAAAAACCGGTTCCCCCCCGGTACCGGTGCAATCCTGGGCCACGTAGACGGCGAGCCCGGGGGTCTCGGTGCAGGATTCCACGGCCGCCCTGAACGGGACGGGATCGGTGGGTCCCGGGTGGGTGGCGGGTGGGGAGGGGGTCCCGGTGGACCCCCCGGGGGTCCCCCCCGAGCCCCCCGGTGCCGCTCACCGGAGCAGGTGGGCGGCGATGGCGGGACCGAACCAGTCCCCGGCGCTCTTGCCGAACTCCCGGCCCAGCTCCACCAGCCGGTGGATCCCGAACGGGGCCCGGGGGTGGTCCGAGAACCACGACACGATGGCCCGGTGCCGCTGCTCCGCGTCCCGGGGGGCGACCGGGGGGTCCCGGGGCAATCCCGGGGGGTCCCGGGGTTGTTCCGAGGGGTCCCGGGGCAATCCCGGGGGGTCCCGGGGTTGTTTCGAGGGGTCCCGGGGTTGTTTCGAGGGGTCCCGGGGCCATCCCGAGGGGTCCTGGGGTTGTCCCGGGTGGTCCTGGGTCTGTCCCGAGGGGTCCCGGGTCTGTCCCGGGTGGTCCTGGGTCTGTCCCGAGGGGTCCCGGGGTTGTCCCGAGGGGTCCCGGGGCTGTCCCGAGGGGTCCCGGACCTGTCCCGGAGGGTCCCGGGGTTGTCCCGGGTGGTCCTGGGTCTGTCCCGAGGGGTCCCGGGGTTGTCCCGAGGGGTCCCGGGTCTGTCCCGGGTGGTCCTGGGTCTGTCCCGAGGGGTCCCGGGGTTGTCCCGAGGGGTCCCGGGGCTGTCCCGAGTGGTCCCGGGGCTGTCCCGAGGGGTCCCGGGGTTGTCCCGAGGGGTCCCGTGTCCCCCCGGAGGGCTCCGTGTCCATCCCGGTGGGTCCCGGTCCATTCTGGGGGGGTCGCGTCAATCCCGGGATGTCCCGGGTCAGTCCCGGGGGATCCCGGGTCTGTCCCGGGGGGTCCCGGGTCCATCCTGGGGTGTCCCGGGTCCATCCCGGGATATCCCGCATCCTCCCGGTGGTCGCGGGGTCCACCCTGGGGGATCCGTGCCCATCCCGGTGGTCCCTCGGCCCATCCCGGTGATCCCTCGGTCCATCCCGGTGGTCCCTCGGCCCATCCCGGTGATCCCTCGGTCCATCCCGGTGATCCCTCGGCCCATCCCGGTGATCCCTCGGTCCATCCCGGTGGTCCCTCGGTCCATCCCGGTGGTCCCGTGTCCATCCCCGGTGGTCCCGTGTCCATCCCCGGTGGTCCCGGGCCACCTCCGGTTCCAGCAGCGCCTCCGGCCACATCCAGTCTGGAATTGAGGGACGGGGCGGGGGGCTCGAGGAGCGTCCCCCCCGCCATCCCCCCGGTGCGGGGGTCTTCCCGCGGCCCCGGGGGTGGTCCCGGGGGTGGTCCCGGTGGTCCCGGGGGTCGCTCACCGCGGCCCAGCAGGTGCAGCAGCAGCCCCTGGCCCAGCAGCATCTGGGCGCTGCGCAGGGTGCAGCCCCAGCCGCAGTCGGTGCTGCGGGCGGGGGTCCCGGGCAGCGCCGGGAAGCCCCTCCGGTAGGTCAGCCACAGGCGGGAGCGGAAATCCCGCCGGAAGCGCCGCAGCTCCTCTGGGGAACGGGGGGGAGACCCCTGAGACCCCCCCTCAGAGTCCCGAGACCCCTGAGACCCCCCCAGACCCCCTGAGACCCCTGAGACCCCTGAGACCCCCCCTCAGAGCCCTGAGACCCCCTGAGACCCCCCAGACCCCCGAGACCCCCCGAAACTCCCCCTCAGACCCCTCAGACCCCCCCAGATCCCCTTCAAACCCCCGAGACCCCCTGAGACCCCCGAGACCCCCCCTCAGACCCCTGAGACCCCCCCCAGATCCCACTCAGAGCCCCGAGACCCCCAAAACCACCCCCAGATCCCACTCAGACCCCTCAGGCCCCCTCAGAACCCTGAGACCCCCACCCAGATCCCCCTCAGAGCCCCGAGACCCCCCGAGACCCCCCTCAGATCCCACTCAGACCCCCCGAGACCCCTAAAACCGCCCCCAGATCCCACTCAGACCCCCGAGACCCCCTGAGACCCTCGAGATCCCCCCCAGATCCCACTCAGAGCCGTGAGACCCCCTGAGACCCCCCCAGACCCCCGAGACCCCCCGAGATCCCCCCCAGATCCCACTCAGACCCCTCAGGCCCCCTCAGACCCCTGAGACCCCCCCCCAGATCCCCCTCAGAGCCCTGAGACCCCCCGAGACCCCCCGAGACCCCCCGAGACCCCCGAGACCCCCCCTCAGACCCCTGAGACCCCACCCAGATCCCCCTCAGAGCCCCGAGACCCCCCGAGACCCCCTCAGACCCCCCAAATCCCCGCCGGGACCGGCTCGGTGGGGGATGAGAAACGGGGGTGGGATCCCCCCGAGCCCCCCGGGGGTCCCGCCCAGCCCGGGGGTCCCGGTCAGCCCCGGGGGTCCCGGTCAGTCCCGGGGGTCGTGCCCAGCCCGGGGGTCCCGGTCGCTCCCGGGGGTCGCGCTCACCCCCCAGGGGTCCCGCCCAGTCCCGGGGGTCCCGGTCAGTCCCGGGGGTCCCTCTCGCCCAGCCCGGGGGTCCCGCCCAGCCCGGGGGTCCCGGTCGCTCCCGGGGGTCGCGCTCACCCCCGTTCCCCGGTGCGTAGACCCTCCCCAGCAGGTACAGGGGGTCCCGGGGGCTGAACCGGGGCCGCGGCCGCAGCGTCCAGCCTGGGCGGGAAACGGCGTCAGAGCGGATACCGGGAACACCGGGTACCGGGAGCACCGGATACCGGGAACACCGGGTACCGGGAGCACCGGATACCGGGAACACCGGGTACCGGGAGCACCAGATACCGGGAACACCGGGTACCGGGAGCACCGGGTACCGGGAACACCGGACACCGGGAACACCGGATACCGGGAGCACCGGATACCGGGAACACCGGATACCGGGAAAACCGGGAGCACCAGATACCGGGAGCACCGGGTACCGGGAGCACCGGATACCGGGAACACCGGGTACCGGGAGCACCGGATACCGGGAACACCGGGTACCGGGAACACCGGATACCGGGAAAACCGGGAGCACCAGATACCGGGAGCACCGGGTACCGGGAGCACCGGATACCGGGAACACCGGGTACCGGGAGCACCGGATACCGGGAACACCGGGTACCGGGAGCACCGGGTACCGGGAACACCGAATACCGGGAAAACCGGATACCGGGAACACCGGGTACCGGGAACACCGGGTACCGGGAGCACCGGATACCGGGAGTACCGAATACCGGGAAAACCGGATACCGGGAACACCGGGTACCGGGAACACCGGATACCGGGAACACCGGATACCGGGAGCACCGGATACCGGGAATACCGGGTACCGGGAGCACCGGGTACCGGGAACACCAGATACCGGGAACACCGGGTACCGGGAACACCGGGTACCGGGAACACCGGGTACCGGGAACACCGAGTACCGGGAACACCGGGTACCGGGAGCACCGGATACCGGGAGCACCAGATACCGGGAGTATCGGATACCGGGAGTATCAGACACCGGGAACACCGGATACCGGCACCCCAACCCCGGTAATCACGGATACCGGAACCCCAAATCCCGGTACTCCCGAATCCCCGTTCCCCTTCCCGGTGTCCCCGTCTCTCGGTATCCCGGTATCCGGTATCCCGGTATCCCGGTGCCCGGTGTTCCGGTGCCTCCCTGCTCCCATCCCAGTGTCCCGGTCCCGGTATCCCGTTCCCGATATCCCGGTGTCCCGGTATCCCGGTATCCGGTGTCCCGGTATCCGGTGTCCCGGTATCCCGGTGTCCCGGTGTCCCGGTATCCGGTATCCGGTGTCCCGGTCTCCCGGTGTCCCGGTATCCCGGTATCCTGGTCTCCCGGTATCCCGGTATCCCGGTATCCGGTATCCCGGTGTCCCGGTATCCCGGTCTCCCGGTATCCCGGTATCCGGTATCCCGGTGTCCCGGTATCCCGGTATCCCGGAATCCCGGTCTCCCGGTCTCCCGGTATCCCGGTCTCCCGGTCTCCCGGTGTCCCGGTCTCCCGGTATCCGGTGTCCCGGTGTCCCGGTTCCCACCGTATTTGACGCTGTTCCAGGCCGCGAGCACGCGGCCCCGCACGCGCTGCCCGCCCCGCTCGGCCCCGGGGGGGGTTCCCGGTGCCGGTTCCGGTCCCGGTGCCGGTTCCGGTCCCGGTTTCGCTCCCGGGGGGGGTCCCGGTCCCTCCCCCCCCCCGCTCATGGCGGCGGCGGCGCCCGGAGGGGGCGTGGCCCGGAGGGGGCGTGGCCAAGAGAGGGCGGGGCTAGAACAACGGAAATGGGCGTGGTTATGCAAATATAAGCGTATATGGGCGTGGCTATACAAATCGTAGTATATGGGCGTGGTTATGCAGATCAACGAGTGTATGGGCGTGGTTATGCAAATCACAATACGTGTGGGCGTGGCCAGAAGAGGGGCGGGACCCGAATCCCGGCGAGTGGGCGTGGCTATGCAAATCAACGGCGACTCGGGGCGGGGGTTTGGGGGGTCCTGGGTGGGACCTCGGAGGGGTTTGGGGGGTCCTGGAGGGGTCCTGGATGGGGTTTGGGGGCGATTGGGGGGTTTGGGGGTCCTGGATGGGGTTTGGGGGGTCCTGGAGGGGATCTCGGAGGGGTTTGGGGGTCCTGGATGGGGTTTGGGGGGTCCTGGAGGGGATCTCGGAGGGGTTTGGGGGTCCTGGGGGGGTTTGGGGGGTCCTGGGGGGTTTGGGGGGTCCTGGATGGGGTTTAGGGGGTCTTGGATGGGATCTCGGAGGGGTTTGGGGGGTCCTGGGGGGGGTTTGGGGGGTCCTGGAGGGGATCTCGGAGGGGTTTGGGGGGTCCTGGATGGGGTTTGGGGGGTCCTGGAGGGGATCTCGGAGGGGTTTGGGGGGTCCTGGAGGGGTTTGGGGGGTCCTGGATGGGGTTTGGGGGGTCCTGGAGTGGTTTGGGGGGTCCTGGAGGGGGTCTGGGGGGTCTTGGATGGGATCTCGGAGGGGTTTGGGGGGTCCTGGGGGGGTCCTGGATGGGGTTTGGGGGCAATTGGGGGGCTTTGGGGGGTCCTGGAGATTTTGGGGGTCTGCGTGGGGATCCTGTTACCCCCCGGGGGCTGTTTCTGGGGGTGGGTGGGGGTCCCATGGGGGCGTTTCTGGGGGTCCCACGGGGGCATTTCTGGGGGTCCCATGGGGTGTTTCTGGGGGTCCCGTGGGGGCATTTCTGGGGGTGGGTTTGGGGTCCCACGGGGGCATTTTTGGGGGTCCCATGGGGGCGTTTCTGGGGGTCCCATGGGGGCGTTTCTGGGGGTCCCATGGGGGTGATTCTGGGGGTCCCACGGGGGCATTTCTGGGGGTCCCATGGGGGCGTTTCTGGGGGTGGGTGGGGGTCCCATGGGGGTGATTCTGGGGGTCCCATGGGGGCATTTCTGGGGGTCCCATGGGGTGATTCTGGGGGTCCCATGGGGGCGTTTCTGGGGGTGGGTGGGGGTCCCATGGGGGCGTTTCTGGGGGTCCCATGGGGGCATTTCTGGGGGTCCCACGGGGGCATTTCTGGGGGTCCCACGGGGGTGTTTCTAGGGGTCCCACGGGGGCATTTTTGGGGGTCCCATGGGGGCATTTCTGGGGGTCCCATGGGGGCATTTCTGGGGGTCCCACGGGGGTGTTTCTAGGGGTCCCACGGGGGCATTTTTGGGGGTCCCACGGGGGCATTTCTGGGGGTGGGTTTGGGGTCCCACGGGGGCATTTTTGGGGGTCCCATGGGGGCGTTTCTGGGGGTCTCATGGGGGCATTTCTGGGGGTCCCACGGGGGTGTTTCTGGGGGTCCCATGGGGGCATTTCTGGGGGTGGGTTTGGGGTCCCACGGGGGCATTTTTGGGGGTCCCATGGGGGCATTTCTGGGGGTCCCATGGGGGCATTTTTGGGGGTCCCATGGGGGCGTTTCTGGGGGTCCCATGGGGGCATTTCTGGGGGTCCCATGGGGTGATTCTGGGGGTCCCATGGGGGCGTTTCTGGGGGTCCCATGGGGGTGATTCTGGGGCTGGGTTTGGGGTCCCACGGGGGCATTTCTGGGGGTCCCACGGGGGCATTTCTGGGGGTCCCATGGGGGCGTTTCTGGGGGTCCCATGGGGGTGTTTCTGGGGGTGGGTTTGGGGTCCCATGGGGGCATTTCTGGGGGTCCCACGGGGGCATTTCTGGGGGTCCCACGGGGGCGTTTCTGGGGGTCCCACGGGGACATTTCTGGGGGTCCCATGGGGGCGTTTCTGGGGGTGGGTGGGGGTCCCATGGGGGCGTTTCTGGGGGTCCCATGGGGGTGATTCTGGGGGTCCCATGGGGTGTTTCTGGGGGTCCCACGGGGGCATTTCTGGGTGTGGGTTTTGGGACCCCTCGGGGTTTGTTTCCAGGACTTTGCGAGCGTCCAAATTCCCAAATTCTGAATTTTCCCCTTCCAAACCCATCCCCCACCAACAACAGCTTGAGGGGCAAATTGAGGAGGGGTCATAACAGCGAGACCCCTCCCCAAAAAACCCCCCAAAAAAAAAACCCCCCCAAAAAAAAAACCCCCCAAATTCACAGAAATTCTGTTTTCCCTTCCCGGATTTTGACCATCCCGGGAAGGAACGAACCCGGCGGGATTTGGGGTTTATTTGGGGAGGGGGTCCCGGTGGGGAGGGGTCGGTCACGGTGCCGGGGGGTCGGCGGGGGGCACCGGGGGTCTCCGGGGTCTCCACTCGGTGGGCACCAGCCCCCAGAGGAAATCGCTGACGAAAATCGCCGAGTGCTGCGCCGGCTCCAGCTCCAGGGGCACGGCGACCTCGGGGCCGTGGTGAACTGGGGAGGGGTCCCGGCGGGGATTTTGGGGGGGATTTGGGGGGATTTGGGGATTTTGGGGGGATTTGGGGATTTTTCGGGGGGATTTGGGGTTTTTGGGGGGGATTTGGGGATTTTTCGGGGGGATTTGGGGTTTTTGGGGGGGGTTTGGGGATTTTTTGGGGGGATTTGGGGGGTTTTTGGGGGATTTTGGGATTTTTGGGGGGATTTTGGGGAGATTCGGGGATTTTTGGGGGATTTGGGGTTTTTGGGGGGATTTGGGGTGTTTTTTGGGGGATTTGGGGGGTTTTTGGGGGGATTTTGGGATTTTTTGGGGGGATTTTGGGGGGTTTTGGGGAGATTCGGGGATTTTTTGGGGGATTTGGGGTTTTTGGGGGGGGGTTTGGGGATTTTTTGGGGGGATTTTGGGTGTTTGGGGGGGGATTTGGGGATTTTTTGGGGGGATTTGGGGCTTTTCTTGGGGATTTTGGGGCTTTTTGGGGGGGGTTTGGGTTTTTTTGGGGGGATTTTGGGATTTTTTGGGGAGATTCGGGGATTTTTGGGGGATTTGGGGATTTTGGGGGGGGGGTTTGGGGATATTTTGGGGGGATTTGGGGTGTTTTTTGGGGGGATTTGGGGATTTTTTGGGGGGATTTTGGGGGGTTTTGGGGAGATTCGGGGATTTTGGGGGGATTTGGGGATTTTGGGGGGGGGGTTTGGGGATTTTTTGGGGGGATTTTGGGATTTTTTGGGGGATTTGGGGATTTTGGGGGGGGATTTGGGGATTTTTCGGGGGGATTTGGGGTTTTTGGGGGGATTTGGGGTGTTTTTTGGGGGGATTTGGGGTTTTTGGGGAGGGGTTTGGGGTGTTTTTTGGGGGGATTTTGGGGGGTTTTGGGGAGATTCGGGGATTTTTGGGGGGATTTGGTGATTTTGGGGGGGGGTTTGGGGATTTTTTGGGGAGATTTTGGGGGTTTTTTGGGGGGATTTGGGGATTTTTGGGGGATTTGGGGATTTTGGGGGGGGATTTGGGGTGTTTGGGGGGGGATTTGGGGCTTTTTTGGGGGGATTTTGGGATTTTTTGAGGGGATTTTGGGGGGTTTTTTGGGGAGATTCAGGGATTTTTGGGGGATTTGGGGTTTTTGGGGGGGGGTTTGGGGATTTTTCGGGGGGATTTGGGGATTTTTTGGGGGGATTTTGGGGCTTTTTGGGGGGATTTTGGGTTTTTTTGGGGGAATTTGGGGCTTTTTTGGGGGGATTCGGGGCTTTTTTGGGGGGATTTTGGGATTTTTCAGGGGGATTTTGGCGGGATTTTGGGGAGATTCGGGGATTTTGGGGGGATTTGGAGTTTTTGGGGGGGGATTTGGGGATTTTTCGAGGGGATTTGGGGTGTTTTTTGGGGGGATTTGGGGCTTTTTTGGGGGGATTTTGGGATTTTTTGGGGGGATTTGGGGCTTTTTTGGGGGGATTTTGGGATTTTTTGGGAGGATTTGGGGCTTTTTTAGGGGATTCGAGGATTTTTTGGGGGGATTCGGGGCTTTTTTGGGTGATTTGGGTTTTTTTGGTGGGGAATTGGGTGTTTTTGCGGGGGATTTGGGGATTTTTTGGGGGGATTTGGGGTGTTTTTTGGGGGGATTTGGGAGGTTTGGGGGGATTTGGGGCTTTTTTGGGGGGATTTGGGGCTTTTTTAGGGGATTCGAGGATTTTTTGGGGGCATTCGGGGCTTTTTTGGGGGGATTTTGGGTCTTTTTCGGGGGGATATGGGTTTTTTGGGTGGAATTGGGATTTTTTTGGGGGGATTTTGGGGGTTTTTGGGGTCTCACCCCCTCGGACCCGCCCGGGCTCGGCGCTGCAGTCCCAGTCGATCCGGCTGATCTCGTAGTAGAGCTGAGCCACGTACCTGGGGTGGGATTTTGGGGGGCTCAGGGGGTTTTTGGGGGTCTCAGGTGGGTTTTTGGGGGGCTCAGGTGTGTTTTTGGGGGTCTCAGGTGGTTTTTGGGGGTCTCAGGGGGTTTTTGGGGGTCTCAGGTGGTTTTTGGGGGTCTCAGGGGGGTTTTGGGGGTCTCAGGGGGGTTTTTGGGGGTCTCAGGGGTGTTTTTGGGGGGCTCAGGGGGGTTTTGGGGGGTCTCAGGTGGATTTTGGGAGTCTCAGGTGGGTTTTTGGGGGTCTCAGGGGGGTTTTGGGGGTCTCAGGGGGGTTTTGGGGGTCTCAGGGGGGGTTTTGGGGGTCTCAGGGGTGTTTTGGGGGGGCTCAGGGGGGTTTTGGGGGTCTCAGGTGGATTTTGGGGGTCTCAGGGGGGTTTTTGGGGGTCTCAGGTGGTTTTTGGGGGGCTCAGGTGGATTTTGGGGGTCTCAGGGGGGATTTTGGGGGTCTCAGGTGGGTTTTTGGGGGTCTCAGGTGGATTTTGGGGGTCTCAGGGGGTTTTTGGGGGTCTCAGGGGGGATTTTGGGGGTCTCAGGTGGATTTTGGGGGTCTCAGGTGGGTTTTGGGGGGCTCAGATGGGTTTTTGGGGGTCTCAGGGGGGTTTTTGGGGGTCTCAGGGGGGTTTTTGGGGGGTCTCAGGGGGGTTTTGGGGGTCTCAGGTGGTTTTTGGGGGTCTCAGGGGGATTTTGGGGGGCTCAGGGGGTTTTTGGGGGTCTCAGGTGGGATTTTGGGGGTCTCAGGGGGGGTTTTTGGGGGTCTCAGGTGGATTTTGGGGGTCTCAGGTGGTTTTTGGGGGTCTCAGGGGGTTTTTGGGGGTCTCAGGGGGTTTTTTGGGGGGCTCAGGTGGTTTTTTGGGGGTCTCAGGGGGGATTTTGGGGGTCTCAGGTGTTTTTTGGGGGTCTCAGGTGGTTTTTGGGGGTCTCAGGGGGGTTTTGGGGGTCTCAGGTGGGTTTTTGGGGGTCTCAGGGGGGATTTTGGGGCGCTCAGGTGGGTTTTGGGGGGGTCTCAGGTGGGATTTTGGGGGTCTCAGGTGGATTTTGGGGTCTCAGGGTGATTTTGGGGGTCTCAGGTGGATTTTGGGGGGCTCAGGGGGGGTTTTGGGGGGTCTCAGGGGGGTTTTGGGGGTCTCAGGTGGATTTTGGGGGGCTCAGGGGGGTTTTTGGGGGGCTCAGGGGGGTTTTTGGGGGGTCTCAGGTGGGTTTTGGGGGTCTCAGGTGGGTTTTTGGGGGTCTCAGGTGGTTTTTGGGGGTCTCAGGTGGTTTTTGGGGGGCTCAGGTGGGTTTTGGGGGGTCTCAGGTGGTTTTTGGGGGGCTCAGGTGGTTTTTGGGGGTCTCAGGTGGGTTTTGGGGGTCTCAGGGGGTTTTTGGGGGTCTCAGGTGGGTTTTGGGGGGCTCAAGTGGTTTTTGGGGCGCTCAGGGGGGTTTTGGGGGTCTCAGGTGGGTTTTTGGGGGTCTCAGATGGGTTTTTGGGGGTCTCAGGGGGGATTTTGAGGGTCTCAGGTGGGTTTTTGGGGGTCTCAGATGGGTTTTTGGGGGTCTCAGGGGGGATTTTGGGGGTCTCAGGGGGGTTTTTGGGGGTCTCAGATGGGTTTTTGGGGGTCTCAGGTGGGTTTTGGGGGGTCTCAGGTGGGTTTTTGGGGGGCTCAGGGTGTTTTTGGGGGTCTCAGGTGGGTTTTTGGGGGTCTCAGGGGGTTTTTGGGGATCTCAGGTGGGTTTTGGGGGTCTCAGGTGGGTTTTGGGGGTCTCAGGTGGGTTTTGGGGGGCTCAGATGGTTTTTGGGGGGGCTCAGGTGGGTTTTGGGGGTCTCAGGTGGGTTTTTGGGGGTCTCAGGT
Source organism: Lonchura striata (assembly GCF_046129695.1). Classification (NCBI taxonomy): domain Eukaryota; kingdom Metazoa; phylum Chordata; class Aves; order Passeriformes; family Estrildidae; genus Lonchura; species Lonchura striata. Next base: position 956,946 of record NC_134623.1, read on the forward strand.
GGGTTTTTGGGGGTCTCAGGTGGGTTTTGGGGGGTCTCAGGGGGGATTTTGGGGGTCTCAGGTGGGTTTTTGGGGGGCTCAGGGGGGTTTTTGGGGGTCTCAGGTGGTTTTTGGGGGTCTCAGGTGGGTTTTTGGGGGTCTCAGGGGGGTTTTTGGGGGTCTCAGGGGGTTTTTGGGGGTCTCATGGGGTTTTTGGGGGTCTCAGGTGGGTTTTGGGGGGTCTCAGGGGGTTTTTGGGGGTCTCGGGGGGGATTTTGGGGGTCTCAGGTGGGTTTTTGGGGGTCTCAGATGGGTTTTTGGGGGTCTCAGGGGGGATTTTGGGGGTCTCAGGGGGGTTTTTGGGGGTCTCAGATGGGTTTTTGGGGGTCTCAGGTGGGTTTTGGGGGGTCTCAGGTGGGTTTTTGGGGGGCTCAGGGTGTTTTTGGGGGTCTCAGGTGGGTTTTTGGGGGTCTCAGGGGGTTTTTGGGGATCTCAGGTGGGTTTTGGGGGTCTCAGGTGGGTTTTGGGGGTCTCAGGTGGGTTTTGGGGGGCTCAGATGGTTTTTGGGGGGGCTCAGGTGGGTTTTGGGGGTCTCAGGTGGGTTTTTGGGGGTCTCAGGTGGGTTTTTGGGGGTCTCAGGTGGGTTTTGGGGGGTCTCAGGGGGGATTTTGGGGGTCTCAGGTGGGTTTTTGGGGGGCTCAGGGGGGTTTTTGGGGGTCTCAGGGGGGTTTTGGGGGGTCTCAGGTGGTTTTTGGGGGTCTCAGGGGGGATTTTGGGGGTCTCAGGGGGGTTTTCGGAGGTCTCAGGTGGATTTTGGGGGTCTCAGGGGGGTTTTTGGGGGTCTCAGGGGGTTTTTGGAGGGCTCAGGGGGTTTCTTGGGGGGCTCAGGGGGTTTTTGGGGGTCTCAGGTGGGTTTTTGGGGGTCTCAGGGGGTTTTTTGGGGGGCTCAGGTGGGTTTTGGGGGTCTCAGGTGGTTTTTTGGGGGTCTCAGGTGGGTTTTGGGGGTCTCAGGGGGGATTTTGGGGGGTCTCAGGGGGTTTTTGGGGGTCTCAGGTGGGTTTTCGGGGGTCTCAGGGGGGTTTTGGGGGTCTCAGGGGGGTTTTTGGGGGTCTCAGGGGGGATTTTGGGGGTCTCAGGTGGGTTTTTGGGGGTCTCAGGGGGGTTTTCGGGGGTCTCAGGGGGGTTTTGGGGGTCTCAGGTGGTTTTTGGGGGGCTCAGGGGGGTTTTTGGGGGGGTTTTGGGGTGCTCAGGGGGGTTTTTGGGGGGCTCAGGTGGATTTTGGGGGTCTCAGGGGGGGTTTTGGGGGGTCTCAGGGGGGTTTTTGGGGGTCTCAGGTGGGTTTTTGGGGCGCTCAGGTGGATTTTGGGGGGCTCAGGGGGGGTTTTGGGGGTCTCAGGTGGGTTTTTGGGGGGCTCAGGGTGTTTTTGGGGGTCTCAGGTGGGTTTTTGGGGGTCTCAGGGGGTTTTTGGGATCTCAGGTGGGTTTTGGGGGTCTCAGGTGGGTTTTGGGGGTCTCAGGTGGGTTTTGGGGGGCTCAGATGGTTTTTGGGGGGCTCAGGTGGGTTTTGGGGGTCTCAGGTGGGTTTTTGGGGGTCTCAGGTGGGTTTTTGGGGGTCTCAGGTGGGTTTTGGGGGGTCTCAGGGGGGATTTTGGGGGTCTCAGGTGGGTTTTTGGGGGGCTCAGGGGGGTTTTTGGGGGTCTCAGGGGGGTTTTGGGGGGTCTCAGGTGGTTTTTGGGGGTCTCAGGGGGGATTTTGGGGGTCTCAGGGGGGTTTTCGGAGGTCTCAGGTGGATTTTGGGGGTCTCAGGGGGGTTTTTGGGGGTCTCAGGGGGTTTTTGGAGGGCTCAGGGGGTTTCTTGGGGGGCTCAGGGGGTTTTTGGGGGTCTCAGGTGGGTTTTTGGGGGTCTCAGGGGGTTTTTTGGGGGGCTCAGGTGGGTTTTGGGGGTCTCAGGTGGTTTTTTGGGGGTCTCAGGTGGGTTTTGGGGGTCTCAGGGGGATTTTGGGGGGTCTCAGGGGGTTTTTGGGGGTCTCAGGTGGGTTTTCGGGGGTCTCAGGGGGGTTTTGGGGGTCTCAGGGGGGTTTTTGGGGGTCTCAGGGGGGATTTTGGGGGTCTCAGGTGGGTTTTTGGGGGTCTCAGGGGGGTTTTCGGGGGTCTCAGGGGGGTTTTGGGGGTCTCAGGTGGTTTTTGGGGGGCTCAGGGGGGTTTTTGGGGGGGTTTTGGGGTGCTCAGGGGGGTTTTTGGGGGGCTCAGGTGGATTTTGGGGGTCTCAGGGGGGGTTTTGGGGGGTCTCAGGGGGGTTTTTGGGGGTCTCAGGTGGGTTTTTGGGGCGCTCAGGTGGATTTTGGGGGCTCAGGGGGGGTTTTGGGGGTCTCAGGTGGTTTTTTGGGGGTCTCAGGTGGGTTTTGGGGGTCTCAGGGGGGATTTTGGGGGTCTCAGGGGGTTTTTGGGGGGCTCAGGGGGTTTTTGGGGGTCTCAGGTGGGTTTTTGGGGGTCTCAGGTGGTTTTTGGGGGTCTCAGGTGGATTTTGGGGGTCTCAGGGGGGTTTTTGGGGGTCTCAGGGGGTTTTGGGGGGTCTCAGGGGGTTTTTGGGGGTCTCAGATGGGTTTTTGGGGGCTCAGGTGGTTTTTGGGGGTCTCAGGGGGGGTTTTGGGGGTCTCAGGGGGTTTAGGGGGTCTCAGGGGGGTTTTTGGGGTCTCAGGGTGATTTTGGGGGTCTCAGGTGGGTTTGGGGGGTCTCATGGGGTTTTTGGGGGTCTCAGGGGGGATTTTGGGGGTCTCAGGGGGGATTTTGGGGGTCTCAGGTGGGTTTTGGGGGTCTCAGGGGGTTTTTGGGGGGCTCAGGGGGTTTTTGGGGTGCTCAGGTGGGTTTTGGGGGGCTCAGGTGGGTTTTTGGGGGTCTCAGGGGGTTTTTGGGGGGCTCAGATGGGTTTTTGGGGGTCTCAGGGGGGTTTTTGGGGGTCTCAGGTGGTTTTTGGGGGTCTCAGGTGTGTTTTTGAGGGGCTCAGGTGGTTTTGGGGGTCTCAGGGGGGGTTTTTGGGGGTCTCAGGGGGTTTTTGGGTGTCTCAGGTGGGTTTTTGGGGTCTCAGGGGGGTTTTTGGGGGTCTCAGGGGGGATTTTGGGGGTCTCAGGGGGGTTTTGGGGGTCTCAGGGTGATTTTGGGGGTCTCAGGTGGGTTTTTGGGGGGCTCAGGGGGGTTTTTGGGGGGCTCAGGGGAATTTTTGGGGTTCTCAGGGGGGTTTTTGGGGGTCTCAGGTGGGTTTTTGGGGGTCTCAGGTGGATTTTGGGGGGCTCAGGTGGGTTTTGGGGGTCTCATGGGGTTTTTGGTGGTCTCAGGGTGATTTTGGGGGTCTCAGGTGGTTTTGGGGGGTCTCAGGGGGTTTTTGGGGGTCTCAGGTGGGTTTTTGGGGGTCTCAGGGGGTTTTTGGGGGTCTCAGGTGGATTTTGGGGGTCTCAGGGGGGTTTTGGGGGTCTCAGGGGGGTTCTTGGGGGTCTCAGGGGGATTTTGGGGGTCTCAGGTGTTTTTTGGGGGTCTCAGGTGGTTTTTGGGGGTCTCAGGGGGTTTTTGGGGGTCTCAGGTGGTTTTTGGGGGTCTCAGATGGGTTTTTGAGGGTCTCAGGTGGTTTTTGGGGGTCTCAGGGGGGGTTTTGGGGGGCTCAGATGGGTTTTTGGGGGTCTCAGGGGGTTTTTGGGGGTCTCAGGGGGGTTTTTGGGGGTCTCAGGGGGATTTTGGGGGTCTCAGGGGGGTTTTTGGGGGTCTCAGGTGGTTTTTGGGGGTCTCAGGGGGGTTTTTGGGGGTCTCAGGTGGATTTTGGGGGTCTCAGGGGGGTTTTTGGGGGTCTCAGGTGGTTTTTGGGGGTCTCAGGTGGTTTTTGGGGGGTCTTTGTGGCACTCACACGTCGGGAGGAAGGCTCTGCTCCTCCTCCTCCTCCTCCTCGTCCTCCTGGCGGTTCTGCAGCTCCTCCAGGGCTCGGCGCAGCGCCGTGGGGTGGGTCAAGGGAAAAAAACCCCAAATCCCCCAAAAAATACCCAAATCCCCCCAAAAAAACCCAAATCCCCCAAAAAAACCCCAAATCCACCCATAAAAAAACCCCAAATCCCCCCAAAAAAAACCCAAATCCCCCCAAAAAACCCCAAATCCACCCATAAAAAAACCCCAAATCCCCCCAAAAAAACCCCAAATCCCCCCCAAAAACCCCAAATTCCCCCAAACCTCCCGAGTCCCCCCAAAAATCCCCAAATCCTCCCAAAAAAACCCCAAATCCCCCCAAAAAAACCCAAATCCCCCCCAAAAATCCCCAAATCCTCCCAAAAAATCCCCAAATCCCCCCCAAAAAAGCCCCAAATCCCCCCCAAAAAAGCCCCAAATCCCCCGAAAAAGCCCCAAATCCCCCCAAAAAAGCCCCGAATCCTCCCAAAAAAGCCCCAAATCCCCCCAAAAAAGCCCCAAAAAAGCCCCAAATATCCCCAAGAAAAGCCCCAAAAAAGCCCCAAATTGCCCCAAAAAGCCCCGAATCCCCCAAATCCCCCAAAAAAGCCCCGAATCCCCCCAAAAAACCCCCAAAAAACCCCCGAATCCCTCCAAAAAGCCCCGAATCCCCCCAAAAAAGCCCCAAATCCCCCCAAATACCCCTGAATCCTGGAATCCATAAATCCCCCAAATCCCCCCGAATCCCCGAATCCCGGAATCCCCGAATCCCCAAATCCCGGATCCCCAAATCCCGGATCCCCGAATCCCCGTATCCCGGATCCCCGAATCCCCGAATCCCGGATCCCCGAAATGCCCGGATCCCGGAATCCCCAAATCCCGGAATCCCCGAATCCCGGATCCCCAAATCCCCGAATCCCGGATCCCCGAATCCCCCAAATCCCCGAATCCCGGAATCCCCAAATCCCCAGATCCCCGAATCCCGGATCCCTGAATCCCCGAATCCCTGAATCCCCGGATCTCGAATCCCGGATCCCCGAATCCCGGAATCCCCGAATCCCCGAATCCCGGAATCCCCGTATCCCGGATCCCCGAATCCCGGAATCCCCGAATCCCGGAATCCCCGTATCCCGGATCCCCGAATCCCGGAATCCCCGGATCCCCGAATCCCGGAATCCCGGATCCCCGGATCCCGAATCCCGGATCCCCGAATCCCCAAATCCCGGATCCCCGAATCCCCGAATCTCGAATCCCCGAATCCCGGATCCCCGAATCCCGGAATCCCCGAATCCCCGGATCCCCGAATCCCGGATCCCCGGATCCCGAATCCCCGAATCCCGAATCCCCGAATCCCCGGAATTCCCGGATCCCCGAATCCCGGATCCCCGGATCCCGAATCCCGGAATCCCGAATCCCCGGATCCCGAATCCCGGATCCCCGAATCCCGGAATCCCCGAATCCCGGAATTCCCGGATCCCGAATCCCGGGATATCGGGAGCGCTCCCCCGCCGTGCCCAGCGCGCCCCGGGCCCGCTCCAGCTCCGTGTCCAGCTCCCGCCGCCGCTCCCGGAGCCGCCGCGCCTCCGCCTCGGCCGCCGCCAACCGGGCACGGAGCCGGGCCTCGGCCTCCGCCAGGCCTGCGGGCACCGGCATGGGCACCGGGGAAACCGGGATGGGCACCGGGGGAACCAGGATGGGCACCGGGATGGGCACCGGGGAAACCGGGGAAACCGGGGAAACCGGGGAAACCGGGATGGGCACCGGGGGAACCGGGGGAACCTGGATGGGCACCGGGGGAACTGGGGGAACCGGGATGGGCACCGGGGAAACCGGGATGGGCACCGGGGGAACCGGGGAAACCGGGATGGGCACCGGGATGGGCACCGGCATGGGCACCGGGATGGGCACCGGGGGAACCGGGATGGGCACCGGGGAAAACGGGGAAACCGGGATGGGCACCGGGGAAACCGGGGAAACCGGGATTGGGGAACCGGGGAAACCGGGATGGGCACCGGGATGGGCACCGGGATGGGGAAACCGGGATTGGGGAACTGGGATGGGCACCGGGATGGGCACCGGGATGGGGAAACCGGGATGGGCACCGGGATGGGGAAACCGGGATTGGGGAACTGGGATGGGCACCGGGATGGGGAAACCGGGATTGGGGAACCGGGATGGGGAAACCGGGATGGGCACTGGGGAAACCGGGATGGGGAAACTGGGATGGGCACCGGGGAAACCGGGATGGGCACCGGGATTGGCACCAGGATGGGCACCGGGATGGCAACACCGGGGAGCACTGGGGGTGCAGTGAGGATGTTTTTTGGGTATTTTGGGGCTGTTTTGGGCCGGTTTTTTGGGTATTTTGGGCCAGTTTTTTGGGGTATTTTGGGGCTGTTTTGGGCTGTTTTTTTGGGGTTTTTTGGGGTATTTTGGGGCTGTTTTGGGCTGGTTTTTTGGGCTGTTTTTTGGGTTATTTCTGGGCTGTTTTGGGCTGTTTTTTTGGGGTTATTTTGGGTTATTTTGGGCTGTTTTTTGGGGGTTTTTGGGGTAATTTTTTGGGTTTTTGGTCATGCACCCTGGGCCAGCCCCCGCGCCTGGTCCTGCGCCCATGAGGATGTTTTGGGCTGGTTTTTTGGGTTATTTCTGGGCTGTTTTGGGCTGTTTTTTTGGGGTATTTCTCGGCTGTTTTTTTGGGGTTATTTTGGGGTATTTTGGGGCTGTTTTGGGCTGGTTTTTTGGGTTATTTTGGGTTATTTTGGGCTGGTTTTTTAGGTTTTTTTGGGTAATTTTTTGTGTTTTTGGTCACGCACCCTGGGCCAGCCCCCGCGCCCGGTCCTGCGCCAGTGAGGATGTTTTGGGCTGGTTTTTTGGGGTATTTTGGGGCTGTTTTGGGCTGTTTTGGGCTGGTTTTTGGGTTATTTTGGGGCTGTTTTGGGCTGTTTTTTGGGGGTTTTTTGGGGCTGTTTTGGGCTGTTTTTTGGGGGTTTTTTGGGGCTGTTTTGGGCTGGTTTTTGGGTTATTTTGGGGCTGTTTTGGGCTGGTTTTTTGGGGTTATTTTGGGTTATTTCGGGGCTGTTTTGGGCTGTTTTTTGGGGTTATTTTGGGTTATTTCGGGGCTGTTTTGGGCTGGTTTTTGGGGTTATTTTGGGTTATTTCGGGGCTGTTTTGGGCTGTTTTTTTGGGGTTTTTGGGGTATTTTGGGGCTGTTTTGGGCTGGTTTTTTGGGGTATTTCTGGGCTGTTTTGGGCTGTTTTTTTGGGGTTATTTTGGGCTGTTTTTTGGGGTTTTTTGGGTAATTTTTTGGTTTTTGGTCACGCACCCTGGGCCAGCCCCCGCGCCCGCTCCTGCGCCCCGCGCAGGCGCCGCTGCAGCCGCAGGCGCCGCCGCAGCCCCCGCTGCAGCAGCCGCTCGGCGCCGCCCGAGCTCAGCTCCCGCAGCAGCTCCTGGCTCAGCTCCTGCAGCGCCTCCACCGGCGGGAACGGCGCCGCCTGCGCGGGAGAAACGGGAGAAACGGGAATGGGAACGGGAATGGGAACGGGAACAACGGGAATGGGAACGGGAACAACGGGAATGGGAACGGGAACAACGGGAAAAACGGGAGAAACGGGAATGGGAACGGGAACAACGGGAATGGGAACGGGAACAACGGGAATGGGAACGGGAACAACGGGAATGGGAACGGGAAAAACAGGAGAAACGGGAACGGGAATGGGAAAAATGGGAATGGGAACAACGGGAAAAACGGGAAAAACGGGAAAAACGGGAATGGGAACAGGAACGGGAAAAACGGGAATGGGAACGGGAAAAACGGGAGAAACGGAATGGGAACGGGAAAAACGGGAATGGGAACGGCGCCGCCTGCAGCGGGAACAGCGGGAGAAATGGGAATGGGAACGGGAAAAACGGGAGAAACGGGAATGGGAACGGGAAAAACGGGAATGGGAACGGGAGAAACGGGAATGGGAACGGGAACGGCGCCGCCTGCAGCGGGAACAGCGGGAGAACCGGGAAAAACGGGAAAAATGGGAATGGGAACGGCGCCGCCGCCACCTGCAACGGGAGAACCGGGAATGGGAACCGGGAGAACCGGGAGAACTGGGAAAAACGGGAATGGGAACCGGGAATGGGAACTGGAGACCAAGGGCTCGGTTCGGGTCCCGGTTCGGGTCCCGGTTCGGGTCCCGGTTCGGGTCCCGGTTCGGTCCCGGTTCGGGACATTTTGGGGACCACGGGCTCGGTTCGGGTCCCGGTTCGGGTCCCGGTTCGGGACATTTTGGGGATCACGGGCTCGGTTCGGATCCCGGTTCGGGTCCCGGTTCGGGTCCCGGTTCAGGTCCCGGTTCGGGTCCCGGTTCGGGACATTTTGGGGACCACGGGCTCGGTTCGGGGTCCGGTGGGGGGGGGGGGGTGACACCCCCGGATCCCGCACCGGCACCGCGTTAACCCCGCTCCGTTCCCGCGGCCGCCTCCCTTCTCCCCCTGCCCGTTTATCCCGCTTTTCCCCCGTTTTTCCCGTTTTTTCCCCGTTTTTCCCCGTTTTTCACCATTTTTCCGCTCTCTCCCTCCCGCGCGCCGTTCGAACGCGGGCGGGCGCCGCTCTGCGCATGCGCGACCCCTCCCCGCCCGCTTTGGTCCCGCCCGCCCCCCCCGCGCTCCCCCCGCGATGGTTCCGCCCGCCCCGCGTGTCCCCCCGAGCGCGTCCGGCCCGCCCCGCGTGTCACCGCGAGCGCGTCCCCCCCCGCCCCGCGGCGCCGCCGCTTTGGTTCCGCCCCGCGCCGCGGAGCCCCTCCGGTGATGGCGGCGGCGGCGGCGGCGGCGGCGGCGGGCGGGGCGAGCCGCGGGCTCTGGGCGCGCCTGGGGGACACGCGGCTCGGTGAGGCGGGACGGGAGTTGGGGCAGAGGGGAACCGAGCTCTTACGGGGGTGGCTCCGGTTGGGGGGGGGGGTGGGGGGGGGGTGATTCGGGACCCCGGGAGGGTCGGGGGGGTCTGGGGGGGGGGCTCGGGGGGGTCCGCAGCCCCTCCCGTTGTCCCGTTGTGCCCCGGTCTGGCCCCAGCCGTGACCTCGGGGTGACCCCCGTGACCCTCCGGTTCTCCCCGTGACCCTCCGGTTCTCCCCGGGACCCCCCCTGACCCCCCGTGACCCCCCCAACTGCCCTGACCCCCGGTTTCCCGGTCCCGGTCCCCTCTAAGTCCCGGTCCCAGGCCCGGTTCCCCGTTCCCGGTAACCCCCCCATTCCCCGTTCCCGTTTCCCGGTTTCCCGGTCCTGGTCCCCTCTAAGCCCCGGTCCCGGTAACCCCCCCATTCCCCATTCCCCTTTCCCGGTTCCCCGGTCCCGGTCCCCTCTAAGCCCTGGTCCCGGTAACCCCCCCATTCCCCATTCCCCGTTCCCGTTTCCCGGTTCCCCGGTCCCGGTGCCCTCTAAGCCCCGGTTCCCGGTAATCCCCCGCTCCCGTCCCCGTTCCCGTTAACCCCCGTCCCCATTTCCTGTTCCCATCCCCGTCCCCGGTAACCACCGCTCCCATTCCTGTTCCCGTTCCTGTCCCCGGTAACCACCGTTCCCGCTCCCGTTCCCGCTCCTGGCTCCCGTTCCCGTCCCCGTTAACCCCCGTCCCCGTTCCCCGTTAACCCCCGTCCCAGCTCCCATTCCCGTTCCCGTTAACCCCCGTTAACCCGTTCCCGTTAACCCCCGTTAACCCATTCCCGTTCCCGTTAACCCCCGTTAACCCCCGTTAACCCCGTTAACCCCTTCCCTCCCGCAGCGCTCTGGCTCCGCTCCCTCCTCCGCGACTACTCCTCCTCCCTGCAGGACGCCGCCCGCTCCGCCCGCCGCCGCCCGGCGCTGACGGCGCTCACCGTGACCGCCCTGACCGTCACGGCCGTCCTGGCGCGCTCGGTACCGGACGGCGCCTCCCTGGAGAGCGCGGCCGTGGCGGCGGCGGCGGCGCTCAGCCGCCTCCCGCCGGGCTCCCGGAGCCCCCGCGCCGAGCGCCGCGTCCAGCGGCTGCTGCGGCTCCGGGAGCGCGGCCGCCTCCGCGTCCGCCACCTCGGGCTGCTCTCGGTGGCCGCCGCCGAACCGGACGGCTCGGCCGCCGCTCTTTACCGGGCGCGCTGCCCGTACCTGCGGCCGCGGCCGTGGGAGAGCGGCGCGCTGCTGGACGTGGGGTTCGCGGGGCGCTGGTGGCTGCTGGACGAGGCGCTGCGGGAGCCCGACGTCAACGACGAGGAGTTCGGGCACCTCCCGGAGCCGCTGCGGAGGATGAACCGGGAGCAGCTGCGCTCCGAGCGCAACGAGCGCCTGCACCGGGAGCGGCGGCGGCGGAGCGCCGCGGTGCTCGGCGGGGATGACATCGGAGAGGGGGACACCCCGAAATCCCGGGATTCGGCGTGAAACGGGATCGGTTTGTGGTTTGGGAGGGAGCGGAATAAAGGGTTTGCTGTGACTCGGTGTTTCCTCCAAGGGTGCTGAGTTTTGCTGGGATTTGTCCCCCAAAAAAATCACAAAATGACCCCAAAAAAACCCAAAATGACCCCAAAAAACCCAAGAAAACCCCCCCCCAAAACAACCTCAAAACCACCTCAAAAATTCCCCAAAAAAACCCCCAAACCACCCGAAAACAACCTCAAAACCACCCCAAAAATTCCCCAAAAAAAACCCCCAAAAGCACCCCAAAAACCCAAGAGAACCCTCCCCAAAAGACCCCGAAGCAACCCCGAAAAATCCCCCCAAAAAACCCCATAAAATCCCCCAAAACAGTCCAAAAACCATCCCAAAAACCCCCAAAACTACCTCAAAACCCTCCCCCAAAAATCCCCCAAAACACTCCAAAAAATCCCCCAAAACACTCCAAGAAGTCCCCCTAAAAAAACCAAGAAAACCACCCCAAAAAAACCCAAAACAACCTCAAAAAATCCCAAAAACCACCCCAAAAAATCCCCCAAAACAACCCAAAAACTCCCCCAAAAAAACCCCAAAAACCACCTCAAAAAAACCCCAAAAAACCCCAAAAAACCACCCCAAAAATCACATTTTGCTTCCCAAATTTATTATTTACACGCCCCCCCCCTCGCCCCCCTCTCCGGGACGGGGGGGGGGGTCCCACCTCTGCCCCTCCCCCACCCCCCCCCCAAAATTTGGGGTGGGGGGAGGGGCACAAATGGGGGCTGAGCCCCTCCCCCACTCCCCCCTCGGGATGGGGGGGGGGATTTTTTGGGGTTTTTTGGGGGTTTTTTGGGGCGGTTTTTTTTTGGGTTTTTTTTGGGGGGGCGGGGTTTTTTTTGGGAGGATTTTTGGATTTTTTGGGGTGTTTTTTGGGGGGTTATTTGGGGCTGGGGGGTTGGTAGGGGTCCAGCAGGAGGCAGCTGAAGGTGTTGACTTTGTCCCCCCCCGAACCTCGTGGGGCAGCAGCGGCAGCTTCACGATGTGGAAATCCTCGTACAGGTCCTCCATCTGCGGGGGGGCCCCCAAAATCCAGCCCCGGACCCCCAAAATCCATCCCTGGACCCCCAAAATCCACCCAAATCCACCCTGGATTCCCAAAATCCTCCCCAGGACCCCCAAAATCCAACCTGGGACCATCAAAATCCTCCCCAGGACCCCCAAAATCCACCCAGAATTCCCCAAATCCACCCAGGATTCCCAAAATCCATCCCCGGACCCCCAAAATCCTCCCAGAATTCCCCAAATCCACCCAGGACCCCCAAAATCCAGCCCCGGACCCCCAAAATCCTCCCAGAATTCCCCAAATCCACCCTGGATTCCCAAAATCCTCCCCAGGACCTCCAAAATCCAACCTGGGACCATCAAAATCCACCCCAGGACCCCCAAAATCCACCCAAATCCACCCTGGATTCCCAAAATCCTCCCCAGGACCCCCAAAATCCATCCCAGGATTCCCAAAATCCATCCCCGGACCCCCAAAATCCCACCCAGGACCCCCAAAATCCAGCCCCAGACCCCCAAAATCCACCCAAATCCACCCTGGATTCCCAAAATCCCACCCAGGACCACCAAAATCCAGCCCCAGACCCCCAAAATCCATCCCCGGACCCCCAAAATCCTACCCAGGACCCCCAAAATCCCACCCAGAATTCCCCAAATCCACCCTGGATTCCCAAAATCCTCCCCAGGACCCCAAAATCCCACCCAGGATTCCCAAAATCCCACCCAGGACCCCCAAAATCCAGCCCCGGACCCCCAAAATCCCACCCAAATCCACCCTGGATTCCCAAAATCCTCCCCAGGACCCCAAAATCCATCCCAGGACCACAAAATCCATCCCCGGACCCCCAAAATCCCACCCAGGACCCCCAAAATCCAGCCCCGGACCCCCAAAATCCACCCAAATCCACCCTGGATTCCCAAAATCCTCCCCAGGACCTCCAAAATCCAACCTGGGACCATCAAAATCCACCCCAGGACCCCCAAAATCCATCCCTGGACCCCCAAAATCCTCCCAGAATTCCCCAAATCCACCCTGGATTCCCAAAATCCTCCCCAGGACCCCAAAATCCCACCCAGGATTCCCAAAATCCAGCCCCGGACCCCCAAAATCCCACCCAGGACCCCCAAAATCCAGCCCCGGACCCCCAAAATCCCACCCAAATCCACCCTGGATTCCCAAAATCCTCCCCAGGACCCCAAAATCCAACCTGGGACCATCAAAATCCACCCCAGGTCCACCAAAATCCATCCCCAGACCCCCAAAATCCACCCAGGATCCCAAAATCCATCCCTGGACCCCCAAAATCCCACCCGGGACCCCCAAAATCCAGCCCCGGACCCCCAAAATCCACCCAAATCCACCCTGGATTCCCAAAATCCTCCCCAGGACCTCCAAAATCCAACCTGGGACCATCAAAATCCACCCCAGGACCCCCAAAATCCAGCCCCGGACCCCCAAAATCCACCCAGAATTCCCCAAATCCACCCTGGATTCCCAAAATCCAGCCCCGGACCCCCAAAATCCCACCCGGGACCCCCAAAATCCAGCCCCGGACCCCCAAAATCCCACCCCGGACCCCCAAAATCCAGCCCCGGACCCCCAAAATCCACCCAAATCCACCCTGGACCCCCAAAATCCTCCCAGAATTCACAAAATCCATCCCCGGACCCCCAAAATCCCACCCAGGACCCCCAAAATCCAGCCCCGGACCCCCAAAATCCCACCCAAATCCACCCTGGATTCCCAAAATCCCACCCAGGACCCCCAAAATCCAGCCCCAGACCCCCAAAATCCTCCCAGAATTCCAAAATCCATCCCCGGACCCCCAAAATCCCACCCAGGACCCCCAAAATCCAGCCCCGGACCCCCAAAATCCACCCAAATCCACCCTGGATTCCCAAAATCCTCCCCAGGACCCCAAAATCCAACCTGGGACCATCAAAATCCACCCCAGGACCCCCAAAATCCTCCCAGAATTCCCCAAATCCACCCTGGATTCCCAAAATCCTCCCCAGGACCCCAAAATCCCACCCAGGATTCCCAAAATCCAGCCCCGGACCCCCAAAATCCCACCCAGGACCCCCAAAATCCAGCCCCAGACCCCCAAAATCCCACCCAAATCCACCCTGGATTCCCAAAATCCTCCCCAGGACCCCAAAATCCAACCTGGGACCATCAAAATCCATCCCAGGACCACAAAATCCATCCCCGGACCCCCAAAATCCACCCAGAATTCACAAAATCCATCCCCGGACCCCCAAAATCCATCCCCGGACCCCCAAAATCCTCACAGAATTCCCAAAATCCATCCCCGGACCCCCCAAATCCAGCTGGGATCCCCAAAGTCCACCCTGGGACTCCCAAATCCTTGTCCCAAACCCCTCAAACCCCACCCCAAGCCCCACAGGTGCGCTCACCTGGCCCAGGTACTTGTTCCAAACCCCCCCAAACCCCACCCCAAGCCCCCCAGGTGCCCTCACCTGCTCCAGATCCTTGCCCCCAGCCCCCCAGGTGTGCTCACCTGGTCCAGGTACTTGTTCCAAACCCCCCAAGCCCCCCAGGTGCCCTCACCTGCTCCAGATCTTTGCTCCAAACCCCTCCTGAGCCCCACCTCACCCCCCAGGTGCGCTCACCTGCTCCAGATCTTTGCTCCAACCCCCCCAGGTGCCTTCACCTGCTCCAGATCTTTGTCCCAAGCCCCCCAGGTGCCCTCACCTGCTCCAGATCTTTGTCCCAAACCCCCCCAAACCCCACCTCACCCCCCAGGTGCGCTCACCTGGTCCAGATCTTTGCTCCAACCCCCCCAGGTGCCCTCACCTGCTCCAGATCCTTGTCCCAAACCCCCCCAAACCCTACCTCACCCCCCAGGTGCGCTCACCTGGTCCAGATCCTTGCCCCAAACCCCCCAGGTGCCCTCACCTGCTCCAGATCTTTGCTCCAAACCCCCCCAGGTGCCTTCACCTGCTCCAGATCCTTGTCCCAACCCCCCCAGGTGCCCTCACCTGGCCCAGATCCTTGTCCCAAACCCCCCCAAACCCCCCCAGGTGCCCTCACCTGGCCCAGATCCTTGTCCCAAACCCCCCAAACCCCCCCAGGTGCCCTCACCTGGCCCAGATCCTTGTCCCAAACCCCCCCAAACCTCCCCAGGTGCCCTCACCTGCTCCAGATCTTTGCCCCAAATCCCCCAGGTGCCCTCACCTGCTCCAGATTTTGCCCCAAACCCCCCCAGGTGTGCTCACCTGGTCCAGGTACTTGGCCTGGATGCGGTGGCGCGCCTCGCACATGCGGCAGGGCCGCGCGGGCTCGGGGAACACCAGCTGGTTGACCACGATGTTGTGCGTGTCGATGCGGCACTTGGCCAGCTCCTGGATCAGCCGCTCCGTCTCGTAGAGAGACAGGAACTCGGCGATGCACACGCAGATGAACGTGGTCTGCTCCTGGGGGGGATTTTGGGGTGATTTTGGGACATTTTGGGGTGATTTGGGGACGTTTTGGGACATTTGGAGACAGCAGGGACATGGGGACAGCAGGGATAGCGCAGGGACACGGGGACAGACACAGGGACAGGAACTCGGCGATGCACACGCAGATGAACGTGGTCTGCTCCTGGGGGGGAATTTGGGGGGATTTTGGGACATTTTGGGACATTTTGGGGTGATTTGGGGGATGTTTGGGGTGATTTGGGGGCATTTGGGGACAGCAGGGACATGGGAACAGCAGGGATAGCGCAGGGACAGGGAGATATCCCAGTCCTTCCCAGTCCCTCCCAGTTTATCCCAGTCCATCCCAGTCCTTCCCAGTCCATCCCAGTCCCATTCCCAGTCCCATTCCCAGTCCATCCCAGTCCATCCCAGTTCCCTCCCAGTCCATCCCAGTTCCCTCCCAGTTCATCCCAGTCCCTCCCAGTCCATCCCAGTCCCATTCCCAGTCCCTCCCAGTTTATCCCAGTCCATCCCAGTCCATCCCAGTCCCCTCCCAGTCCATCCCAGTCCATCCCAGTTTATCCCAGCCCCATTCCCAGTCCCTCCCAGTCCCTCCCAGTCCATCCCAGTCCCTCCCAGTCCCATTCCCAGTATATCCCAGTCCCTCCCAGTCCATCCCAGTCCCTCCCAGTATATCCCAGTTCCCTCCCAGTCCATCCCAGTCCCTCCCAGTCCCATTCCCAGTATATCCCAGTCCCTCCCAGTCCCTCCCAGTCCCCCCCAGTCCCTCCCAGTTCCCTCCCAGTCCCTCCCAGTCCATCCCAGTCCCTCCCAGTCCCATTCCCAGTATATCCCAGTCCCCCGCAGTCCATCCCAGTCCCTCCCAGTCCCTCCCAGTCCATCCCAGTTTATCCCAGTCCTATTCCCAGTCCATCCCAGTCCCTCCCAGTCCCATTCCCAGTCCCTCCCAGTTTATCCCAGTCCCATTCCCAGTCCATCCCAGTCCATCCCAGTCCCTCCCAGTCCATCCCAGTCCCTCCCAGTCCATCCCAGTCCCTCCCAATCCCCTCCCAGTCCCTCCCAGTTCCATCCCAGTCCATCCCAGTTCCATCCCAGTCCCTCCCAGTCCCTCCCAGTCCCTCCCAGTCCCTCCCAGTTCCATCCCAGTCCATCCCAGTTCCGTCCCAGTCCATCCCAGTATATCCCAGTCCCATTCCCAGTCCATCCCAGTCCCTCCCAGTATATCCCAGTCCCTCCCAGTATATCCCAGTGCTCACCGGGTCCTTGAACTGCTCGCTGACCGAGCGGATCACGGGCAGCGTCTCCTCCAGCTTGGAGGCGAGCTGGTCGGCGTTCATGTCCCCCAGCCCCAGCATGCTGCACATCTGGGGACCCCAGACCCAATTCCAGCCTGGGACACCCCCAGGAACCCCCAGACCCAATTCCATGACCTGGGAAACCCCCAGACCCAAATTCCTGACCTGGGAAACCCCCAGACCCAAATCCCTGACCTGGGAAACCCCCAGACCCAAATCCCTGAGCAGGAACCACCCAGGAACCGCCCAGGAACCGCCCAGCCCCAGGATGCTGCACATCTGGGGACCCCAGACCCAATTCCAGCCTGGGACACCCCCAGGAACCCCCAGACCCAAATCCCCGACCTGGGACACCCCCAGACCCAAATCCAGCCCTGGGGAAACCCCCAGACCCAAATCCCCGACCTGGGAAACCCCCAGACCCAAATCCCTGAGCAGGAACCACCCAGGAACCGCCCAGGAACCGCCCAGCCCCAGCATGCTGCACATCTGGGGACCCCAGACCCAATTCCAGCCTGGGACACCCCCAGGAACCCCCAGACCCAATTCCAGCCCCGAGGAAACCCCCAGCCCCAAATCCCTGACCTGGGAAACCCCCAGACCCAATTCCCTGACCTGGGAAACCCCCAGACCCAAATCCCTGAGCAGGAACCGCCCAGGAACCGCCCAGCCCCAGCATGCTGCACATCTGGGGACCCCAGACCCAATTCCAGCCTGTGAAACCCCCAGACCCAAATCCAGCCCTGGGGAAACCCCCAGACCCAAATTCCTGACCTGGGAAACCCCCAGACCCAAATCCCTGAGCAGGAACCGCCCAGGAACCGCCCAGCCCCAGCATGCTGCACATCTGGGGACCCCAGACCCAATTCCAGCCTGTGAAACCCCCAGACCCAAATCCAGCCCTGGGGAAACCCCCAGCCTCAAATCCCCACCAGAGACCCCCAAAAGACCCCCCAGGACCCCCCACCTGGGAGATGAAGGGGCTGATCTGGTTCTTGATCTGCATCAGCCGCCCCCAGCCCCAAATCCCCTCTGATGAATCCCCCAGCCCCAAATCCCCCCAAATCCCCCCTGAGACCCCCAAAAGACCCCCCAGGACCCCCCACCTGGGAGATGAAGGGGCTGATCTGGTTCTTGATCTGCATCAGGCGCCCCCAGCCCCAAATCCCTTCCGGTGACTCCCCCAGCCCCAAATCCCCCCCAGTGACTCCCCCAGCCCCAAATCCCTTCCAGTGACTCCCCCAGCCCCAAATCCCCCCCAGTGACTCCCCCAGACCCAAATCCCCCCAAATCCCCCCAGGGACCCCCAAAAGACCCCCCAGGACCCCCCACCTGGGAGATGAAGGGGCTGATCTGGTTCTTGATCTGCATCAGGCGCCCCCAGCCCCAAATCCCCTCCGGTGACTCCCCCAGCCCCAAATCCCTTCCATTGACTCCCCCAGCCCCAAATCCCTTCCAGTGACTCCCCCAGCCCCAAATCCCCCCCAGTGACTCCCCCAGCCCCAAATCCCCTCTGATGAATCCCCCAGCCCCAAATCCCCCCTGGGACCCCCAAAAGACCCCCCAGGACCCCCCACCTGGGAGATGAAGGGGCTGATCTGGTTCTTGATCTGCATCAGGCGCCCCCAGCCTCAAATCCCCCCCAGTGACTCCCCCAGCCCCAAATCCCCCCCAGTGACTCCCCCAGCCCCAAATCCTCTCTGATGAATCCCCCAGCCCCAAATCCCTTCCATTGACTCCCCCAGCCCCAAATCCCCTCTGATGAATCCCCCATCTCAAATCCCTTCCATTGACTCCCCCAGCCCCAAATCCTCCCCAGTGACTCCCCCAGCCCCAAATCCCCTCTGGGGACCTCCTGGGACCCCTCCCCACACCCCAGGGACCCCCAAAAGACCCCCAGGACCCCCCACCTGGGAGATGAAGGGGCTGATCTGGTTCTTGATCTGCATCAGGCGCCCCAGGCCGCGCTCCACGATGGTGGGGAAGTTGAGCAGGCGCAGCGTGTGCCCGGTGGGCGCCGTGTCGAAGACCACCACCGAGAAATTCATCCCCTTCACCAGCCTGGGGGGCACGGGGGGGCAGGAGAGACCCCTCCCCACGTCCGGGTGAGCCCCCAGCCCCTCCTGAGCCCCTCAAACCCCTCTGAGCCCCCAGGTGAGACCCCCAAATCCCCCCTGAGACCCCAGGTGAGCCCCCAGCCCGTCCTGAGCCCCTCCTGAGCCCCCCAAACCCCTCCTGCACCCCCAGGTGAGCCCCCCATCCCCTCCTGAGCCCCCCAAACCCCTCCAAAACCCCCCAGGTGAGACCCCAACCCCTCCTGAGCCCCCCAAATCCCCCCTGAGACCCCAGGTGAGCACCCCAAATCCCCCCTGAGACCCCAGGTGAGCCCCCCAGCCCTTCCTGAGCCCTCCAAACCCCTCCTGAGCCCCCCAGGTGAGACCCCAGCCCCTCCTGAGCCCCCCAAACACCCCTGCACCCCCAGGTGAGCCCCCCAGCCCTTCCTGAGCCCTCCAAACCCCTCCAAAACCCCCCAGGTGAGCCCCCAGCCCCTCCTGAGCCCCCCAAACCCCTCCTGCAACCCCAGGTGAGCCCCCAAATCCCCCCAGGTGAGTCCCCCAGCCCCTCCTGAGCCCCCCAAACCCCTCTGAGCCCCCCAGGTGAGCCCCCCAAATCCCCCCTGAGACCCCAGGTGAGCCCCCAGCCCCTCCTGAGCCCCCCAAACCCCTCCTGAGCCCCCCAGGTGAGACCCCAGCCCCTCCTGAGCCCCCCAGATCCCCCCTGCACCCCCAGCTAAGCCCCCCAGCCCATCTCCAGCCCCTCCTGAGCCCCCCAAATCCCCCCAGGTGAGCCCCCAGCCCCTCCTGAGCCCCCCAAACCCCTCCAAAACCCCCCAGGTGTGTCCCCCAGCCCCTCCTGAGCCCCCCAGGTGTGTTCCCCAGCCCCTCCTGAGCCCCCCAAATCCCCCCTGCACCCCCAGCTAAGCCCCCCAGCCCATCTCCAGCCCCTCCTGAGCCCCCCAAATCCCCCCAGGTGAGTCCCCCAGCCCCTCCTGAGCCCCGCAAGCCCCCCCTGCACCCCAAGGTGAGCCCCCCAAATCCCCCCTGCACCCCCATGTGAGACCCCAGCCCCTCCTGAGCCCCCCAAATCACTCCTGCACACCCAGGTGAGCCCCCCAAATCCCCCCTGAGACCCCAGGTGAGCCCCCAGCCCTTCCTGAGCCCCCCAAACCCCTCCTGAGCCCCCCAGGTGTGTCTCCCAGCCCCTCCTGAGCCCCCCAAATCCCTCCTGCACCACCAGGTGAGCCCCCCAAATCCCCCCTGAGACCCCAGGTGAGACCCCAGCCCCTCCTGAGCCCCCCAAATCCCCCCAAAACCCCCCAGGTGAGACCCCAGCCCCTCCTGAGCCCCCCAAACCCCTCCAAAACCCCCCAGGTGAGACCCCAGCCCCTCCTGAGCCCCCCAGCTGAGCCCCCCAGCCCATCCCCAGCCCATCCTGAGCCCCCCAAATCCCCCCTGCACCCCCAGGTGAGACCCCAGCCCCTCCTGAGCCCCCCAGATGTGTCCCCCAACCCCTCCTGAGCCCCCCAAATCCCCCCTGCATCCCCAGGTGAGACCCCAGCCCCTCCTGAGCCCTCCAAACCCCTCCAAAACCCCCCAGGTGAGACCCCAACCCCTCCTGAGCCCCCCAAACCCCTCCTATACACCCAGGTGAGCCCCCCAATTCCCCCAAACCCGCCCCCTGAGTCCCCAAGCCCACCCCCAGCCTCTCCTGAGCCCCCCAAACCCCCCCTACACCCCCAGGTGAGCCCCCCAAATCCCCCCTGAGACCCCAGGTGAGACCCCAGCCTCTCCTGAGCCCCCCAAACCCCCCCTACACCCCCAGGTGAGCCCCCCAAACCCCTCCTGCACCCCCAGGTGAGCCCCTCAAATCCCCCCTGAGCCCCCCAGCTTGTCCCCAGCCCTTCCTGAGCCTCCCAAACCCCTCTGCACTCCCAGGTGAGACCCCCAGACACCCCTGCACCCCCAGGTGAGCCCCCAGCCCCTCCTGAGCCCCCCAAATCCCCCCTGAGACCCCAGGTGAGCCCCCAGCCCCTCCTGAGCCCCCCAAATCCCCCCTGCACACCCAGGTGAGCCCCCCAAATCCCCCCTGAGACCCCAGGTGAGACCCCAGCCCCTCCTGAGCCCCCCAAACCCCTCCAAAACCCCCCAGGTGTGTCCCCCAACCCCTCCTGAGCCCCCCAAACCCCTCTGAGCCCCCCAGGTGAGCCCCCCTGGCTGCCCCCAGCCCCTCCTGAGCCCCCCAAACCCCTCCAAAACCCCCCAGGTGTGTCCCCCAGCCCCTCCTGAGCCCCCCAAATCACTCCTGCACACCCAGGTGAGCCCCCAGCCCCTCCTGAGCCCCCCAAACCCCTCCAAAACCCCCCAGGTGTGTCCCCCAGCCCCTCCTGAGCCCCCCAAACCCCTCTGAGCCCCCCAGGTGAGACCCCAGCCCCTCCTGAGACTCCAGGTGTGTTCCCCAGCCCCTCCTGAGCCCCCCAAATCCCCCCTGCACCCCCAGCTAAGCCCCCCAGCCCATCTCCAGCCCCTCCTGAGCCCCCCAAATCCCTCCTGCACCCCCAGGTGAGCCCCCCAAATCCCCCCTGAGACCCCAGGTGAGACCCCAGCCCCTCCTGAGCCCCCCAAACCCCTCCTGCAACCCCAGGTGAGCCCCCCAAATCCCCCCAGGTGAGACCCCAGCCCCTCCTGAGCCCCCCAAACCCCTCTGAGCCCCCCAGGTGAGACCCAACCCCTCCTGAGACCCCAGGTGAGCCCCCAGCCCCTCCTGAACCCCCCAAACCCCTCCAAAACCCCCCAGGTGAGCCCCCAGCCCCTCCTGAGCCCCCCAAACCCCTCCAAAACCCCCCAGGTGAGACCCCAACCCCTCCTGAGCCCCCCAAATCCCCCCTGAGACCCCAGGTGAGCCCCCAGCCCCTCCTGAGCCCCCCAAATCCCTCCTGCACCCCCAGGTGTGTCCCCCAGCCCCTCCTGAGCCCCCCAAATCCCCCCTGCACCCCCAGCTAAGCCCCCCAGCCCATCTCCAGCCCCTCCTGAGCCCCCCAAACCCCCCCTGCAACCCCAGGTGAGCCCCCCAAATCCCCCCTGAGACCCCAGGTGTGTTCCCCAGCCCCTCCTGAGCCCCCCAAACCCCTCCTGAGCCCCCCAGGTGAGTCCCCCAGCCCCTCCTGAGCCCCCCAAATCACTCCTGCACACCCAGGTGAGCCCCCCAAATCCCCCCTGAGACCCCAGGTGAGACCCCAGCCCCTCCTGAGCCCCCCAAACCCCTCCTGAGCCCCCCAGGTGAGTCCCCCAGCCCCTCCTGAGCCCCCCAAACCCCTCCTGCACACCCAGGTGAGCCCCCCAAATCCCCCCTGAGACCCCAGGTGAGACCCCAGCCCCTCCTGCGCCCCCCAGGTGAGTCCCCCAGCCCCTCCTGAGCCCCCCAAACCCCTCCTGAGCCCCCCAGGTGTGTTCCCCAGCCCCTCCTGAGCCCCCCAAGCCCCCCCAGCCCCCCCAGGTGAGCCCCCCGAGCCCCCAGCCCCACCTCATGACCTCGGCGTAGCTCATGGCCTCGTCGATGCCGGGGAAGGCGCTCATGGCCTCCTGCATCATCTTCTTGCCCATGCTGAGCACGTTGTCCTCCTCGAAGAACTCGTCGGGCAGCTCGGCCACGCCCAGGCTGGGGTCGATCTCCTGAGGGGTGGGACAAAATCCCCAAAATTGAACCCAAAATTCGGCCGTCGCCCCAAATTGGAACCCAAAATTCGGCCGTCCTGGGGAGGAGCCGCTGGGACACCCTGGGACCCACCTGGGACCACCAGAATCCATCTGGGACCTCCTTGGGACTCACCAGGACCCACCAGAACCCATCAGAACCCACCCAGGACTCCCTGGGACCCACCAGAACCCACCCAGGACCCACCAAAACTCATCAGGACCCCTCCAGGACCCACCAGAACCCACTGAGACTTCCTGGGACCCCCCTAGGACCACCAGAACCCACCCAGGACCCACCAGAACCCACTGGGACCCACCCAGGACCCAGCCAGAACCCACTGGGACCACCCTGGGACCACCAGAACCCACCCAGGACCCACCAGAACCCACCGAGACCCCCCCAGGACCCACCAGAACCCACCCAGAAACCCCCTGGGACCCACCAGAATCCATGGGGACCTACTGGGACCACCAGAACCCACCCAGGAGTCACCAAAACCCATCAGAACCCCCCCCGGACCCAGCAGAACCCACCCAGGACTCCCTGGGCCCACCAGAACCCACCGAGACTTCCTGGGACCCCCCTAGGACCACCAGAACCCATCAGAACCCACTAGAACCCACTGGGACCACCCTGGGACCACCAGAACCCACCCAGGACCCACCAGAACCCATCAGAACCCACCCAGGACTCCCTGGGACCCACCAGAACCCACCCAGGACCCACCAGAACCCACTGAGACTTCCTGGGACCCCCCTAGGACCACCAGAACCCATCCAGGACCCACCAGAACCCACTGAGACCCCCCCCAGGACCCACCAGAACCCACCCAGGACCCACCAGAACCCACTGAGACCCCCCCAGGACCCACCAGAACCCATCAGAACCCACCCAGGACTCCCTGGGACCCACCAGAACCCACCCAGGACTCACCAGAACTCACCCAGGACCCACCAGAAGCCACCCAGGGCCTGCCAGAACCCACCTGGGACTCACCAGAACCCACCCAGAAACCCCTTGGGACCCACCAGAATCCATGAGGATCTACTGGGACCACCAGAACCCACCCAGGACCCACCAGAACCCACTGAGACCCCCCCAGGACCCACCAGAACCCATCAGAACCCACCCAGGACTCCCTGGGACCCACCAGAACCCACCCAGGACCCACCAGAACCCACTGGGACCATCCTGGGACCCACCAGAACCCACCCAGGACCCACCAGAACCCATCAGAACCCACCCAGGACCCAGCCAGAACCCACTGGGACCACCCTGGGACCACCAGAACCCACCCAAGACCCACCAGAACCCCCTGAGACCCCCCAGAACCCACCCAGAAACCCCCTGGGACCCACCCAGAATCCACGGGGACCTACTGGGACCACCAGAACCCCTTTGGACCCACCAGAACCCACCCAGGACCCACCAGAACCCACCCAGGACCCACCAGAACCCACCCGGGACTCCCGAGAACCCCCTGGAACCCCCTTGGGACCCACCAGAACCCACCTGGGACCCGCTGGAACCCACCAAGACTTCCTGGGACCCTCTTGGGACCCACCAGAAGCCACCTGGGACCCCCCAGGCCCCACCAGAACCCACCCAGGACCCCTTGGGACCCCCCAAAACCCACCCAGAACCCCCTGGGACCCCCCAGAACCCCCTGGGACCCTCTTGGGACACCCCCCAGCACCCTTGGGACCCCCTTAGGACCCACCTGAGACCCCCTTGGAACCCACCAGGACCCCTTGGCACCCACCAGAACCCACCCAGGACCCCTCCAGCACCCCTGGGACCCCCCCCCAGCACCCTTGGGACCCCCCAGCACCCCTGGGAACCCCCCAGAACCCACCCAGGACCCCTTGGGACCCCCCAGAACCCACCCAGGACCCCTTGGCACCCACCAGAACCCACCCAGGACCCCTCCAGCACCCCTGGGACCCCCCCCAGCACCCTTGGGACCCCCCCAGCACCCCTGGGAACCCCCCCAGGCCCCTCCAGAACCCACCCAGGACCCCCCTGGGACCCACCAGGACCCTTTGGGACCCCCCCCAGCACCCTGGGGACCCCCCCAGCACCCCTGGGAACCCCCCAGAACCCACCCAGGACCCCCTGAGACCCCCCTGGGACCCACCAGGACCCTTTGGGACCCCCCCCATCACCCCTGAGACCCCCCCCATCACCCATGGGACCCCCCCCAGCACCCTTGGGACCCCCTGGGACCCCCCCATCACCCATGGGACCCCCCCCAGCACCCCTGGGACCCCCCCCCAGCACCCTCGGGACCCCCCCCCATCACCCATGGGACCCCCCCAGCACCCTCGGGACCCCCGGCACCCACCATGGCGAAGAGGTTCTCGTAGCCGGTGACCTTGGTGGGCACCTTGGAGAACTTCTGGTCGAAGGCGTCCGAGATGTTGTGGGCGGGGTCGGTGGAGATGATCAGCACGCTCTCCCTCACCCGGGCCAGCTGAACCGCCAGGCTGCAACTAACCAGTTAACCAGGTTAACTAGGGGTTAACCAGGCATTAACCTAGTTAACCAGGGGGTTACCGGGGGTCCCAGACCCCCCCGGGTGGGTGGAGATGATCAGCACGCTCTCCCTCACCCGGGCCAGCTGAACCGCCAGGCTGCAACTAACCAGTTAACCAGGTTAACTAGGGGTTAACCAGGTTAACCAGGGGTTAATCAGGTTAACCAGGGGTCCCAGATCCCCCTGGGTTGGTGGAGATGATCAGCACGCTCTCCCTCACCCAGGCTAACTGAACCGCCAAGCTACAACTAACCAGTTAACCAGGTTAACTAGGAGCTAACCAGGTTAACCAGGGGTTAATCAGGTTAACCAGGGGTCCCAGACCCCCCCGGGTGGGTGGAGATGATCAGCACGCTCTCCCTCACCCGGGCCAGCTGCACCGCCAGGCTGCAACTAACCAGTTAACCAGGTTAACTAGGAGCTAACCAGGTTAACCAGGAGTTAACCAGGGGTTAATCAGGTTAACCAGGGGTCCCAGACCCCTCCGGGTGGGTGGAGATGATCAGCACGCTCTCCCTCACCCGGGCTAACTGAACCGCCAGGCTGCAACTAACCAGTTAACCAGGTTAACTAGGAGCTAACCAGGTTAACCAGGAGTTAACCAGGGGTTAATCAGGTTAACCAGGGGTCCCAGACCCCCCCGGGTCGGTGGAGATGATCAGCACGCTCTCCCTCACCCGGGCTAACTGAACCGCCAGGCTGCAACTAACCAGTTAACCAAGTTAACTAGGAGCTAACCAGGTTAACCAGGAGTTAACCAAGGGGTTACCAGGGGATTACCAGGGTTACCAAAGATTACAGGGGAGTTACCAGGAGGTTACTGGGGGTTAACCGGGTGGGTTACTAGGGGTTAACCAGGGGGTTAACCAGGTTGGGTTACTGGGGGTTAACCATATTAAGCGGGGGGTTACCGAGGGGTACCGGGGTTACCGGGAGATTACCAGGGTTAACCAGGTTAGCTGGGGGTTAACTGGAGTTACCAGGGGTTAACCAAGGGGTTAACTAGGGGTTACCGGGGGTTAGCCAGGGTTTACCGGGGGTTAACCGGGAGTTACCAGGGGTTAACCAAGGGGTTAAGTAGGGGTTACCAGGGGTTAACCAGGGTTACCGGAGATTACCGGGAGTTACCAGGGGTTAACCAAGGGTTAACTAGGGGTTACCGGGGGTTAGCCAGGGTTTACCGGGGGTTAACCAGGGTTACCGGAGATTACCGGGAGTTACCACGGGTTAACCAAGGGTTAACTAAGGGTTACCAGGGGTTACTGGAAGTTTACCAGGGGATTACCAGGGTTAACCAGATTAGCTGGGGGTTAACTGGAGTTACCAGGGGTTAACCAAGGGGTTAACTAGGGGTTACCAGGGGTTAGCCAGGGTTTACCGGGGGTTAACCAGGGTTACCGGAGATTACTGGGAGTTACCAGGGGTTAACCAAGGGTTAACTAGGGATTACCGGGGGGTTACTGGGGCTTTACCGGGAGATTACCAGGGTTAACCAGGGTTACCGGGGGGTTACCGGGGGGTTAACAGGGGGTTAACGGGGGGTTACCGGGGGGGTTAACCGGGGATTACCAGATCAGGGAGAGCCGATCCTGATCCCGTTATCCCACCCCGGTCCCGTTATCCCGGTCCCGTTATCCCGGTCCCGTTATCCCGGTCCCGTTATCCCACCCCGGTCCCGTTATCTTGGTCCCGTTATCTCAGTCCAGTTATCCCGGTCCCGTTATCCCGCCCCTCTCCCGTTATCCCGGTCCCGTTATCCCGCCCCTCTTCCGTTATCCCGCCCCTCTCCCGTTATCCCTGTCCCGTTATCCCGCCCCTCTCCCGTTATCCCGGTCCCGTTATCCCGCCCCTCTCCCGTTATCCCGGTCCCGTTATCCCATCCCGCTCCCGTTATCCCACCCCGGTCCGGTTATCCCAGTCCCGTTATCCCACCCCTCTCCCGTTATCCCGGTCCCATTATCCCGGTCCAGTTATCCCGGTCCCGTTATCCCACCCCTCTCCCGTTATCCCGCCCCGGTCCCGTTATCCCACCCCGGTTCCGTTATCCCGCCCCTCTCCCGTTATCCCGGTCCCGTTATCCCACCCCGGTCCGGTTATCCCACTCCCGTTATCCCGCCCCTCTCCCGTTATCCCGGTCCAGTTATCCCGGTCCCGTTATCCCGCCCCTCTTCCGTTATCCCACCCCGGTTCCGTTTCCCGTTTCCCGTTACCCGTTACCCCGACCCTGACCCGGTTATCCCTCCCTGCTCCCGTTATCCCACCCCGGTCCCGTTACCCCCTCCCCGTTCCCCGCTCTCTCCCGGTCCCGCTCCCGTTCCCGGTTCCGCTGCCTCACCTGCAGGTGGTTTTGCCCACGCCGCCCTTGCCGCCCACGAAGATCCACTTGAGGCTGCGCTGCTCGATGATGTTGGCGAGCGTCGGTTCCAGCGGCTCCACGTCGGGCGCGTCCTCGAACTCCTCGGGGCCCTCGGCCGCCCACCCGCCCGCCGCCGCCGCCGCCGCCGCCGCCGCCGCCATCTTCCCCGCGCCGCACGCCCGCCGCGCGCTGATTGGCCGCCGCGCCGCCGCGCCCCGCCTCCCCCCTCCTCCCATTGGCCGCTCCGCCTGTCAATCCTCGCCGGAGGGGGGGCGTGGCCAGGCTCCTCCCCGCGCGTTGCCGGGCAACGCGGCGCCGGCGCGTGACGTCATCGCGCGGCGCCGGGCGCGCTGATGTCATCGCGCGGCGCCGGCGGCGGCGGCGGCGGCGGACAAGATGGCGGCGCGCGGCGAGGAGCGGGAGGCACCGGAGGCGCCTTCGCCGCCCCCGCCGGGCCCGGGAGGCGGCGTCAACGTGTTCGCCAACGACGGCAGCTTCCTGGAGCTCTTCAAGCGCAAGATGGAGGCGGAGGAGCAGCAGCGGGAGCGCGAGGCGGCGGCGGCGGCGGCGGCGGCCGCGGAGGCGTCCGGTGGCGGCGGCGGCGGCACCGGGCTGGGCTCGCAGCGGGACGGGGTGAAGAGGAGCGGCGGCGCGCTCAGCTTCGTAAGGACGCGGCGGCTCCCGGGCCCCTCCTGGCCCGGCCCGAACCCGTGAGGGCGGCGGTACCGGAGCCGCTCCCGGTGCCGCTCCCGGGGCCGCTCCCGGGGCCGCTCCCGGGGTTCCTCGGGCTCCGCCTGGAGCTCCTCGCTGGCGGTGGCGCCTCCTCCCCGGCGCCGCCGGCGGATCCGTCCGTTCCGGTGCCTCCCCGGTTGTCCCCGGTGTTCCCCCGCCGAGCCCCCGGTTCCGTTCCCGCGGCCCCGGTAACGGGGCAGGTGTGTCCCTTCCCCAGGTGGGGCGGCGGCGGGGCGGCAACAAGCTGGCCCTGAAAACGGGAGTGGTGGCCAAGAAGCAGAAAACGGACGAGGAGGTGGAACCGGGAACCGGGGGGGAGGCACCGGGAACGGGGGAGGGCACCGGGAACCGGGGGGATTTGGGGTCGGGGAGGAGAAATTTGGGGTCAGGGATGGGAATTTTGGGTTGGGGAGGAAAGATTTGGGGTCTTTGAGGGGGGATTTGGGGTCGGGGATGGGGAATTTGGGATCGGGGATGGGAAATTTGGGATCGGGGTGGGAAATTTGGGATCGGGGATGGGAAATTTGGGATCAGGGATGGAGAAATTTGGGGTCTTGGAGAAAGATTTGGGGTTTTGGGAAGGAATTTGGGGTCAGGGATGGGGAAATTTGGGGTCGGGGGGGGAGAATTTGGGATCAGGGGTGGGAAATTTGGGATGAGGGATGGGAAATTTGGGGTCGGGGATGGGAAATTTGGGATTAGCAATGGGAGATTTGGGATTTGGGGGGGAAATTTGGGATTTGGGGGGGAAAATTTGGGGTCAGGGATGTGAAATTTGGGATTAGGGATGGGAAATTTGGAATTAGGGATGGGAAATTTGGGGTTTGGGAGGGAATTTGGAATTAGGGATGGGAAATTTGGGATTTGAGGGGGAATTTGGGATTAGGGATGGGAAATTTGGGATTTGGGTGGGAAATTTGGGATTTGGGGGGGAATTTGGGATTAGGGATGGGAAATTTGGGATTTGGGGGGGAATTTGGGATTAGGGATGGGAAATTTGAGATTTGGGGGGGAATTTGGGATTAGGGATGGGAAATTTGGGATTAGGGATGGGAAATTTGGAATTAGGGATGGGAAATTTGGGATGAGGGATGGGAAATTTGGGATTAGGGATGGGAAATTTGGGATGAGGGATGGGAAATTTGGGATGAGGGATGGGAAATTTGGGATTTGGGTGGGAAACTTGGGATTTGGGGGGGAATTTGGGCTCAGGGATGGGAATTTTGAGCTCAGGGATGGGAAATTTGGAATCCCAGGTGGAACAATTGCAGTTCCTGGCTGGGAATTTTGGGCTCCCGGGTGGGGGAAACCGAGGCAGGTTTCCGGTGCGGATTTTGGGGTGATTTTGGGCTTTTTTGGGGCAGGTGCTGACGAGTAAAGGCGACGCCTGGGCCAAGTACCTGGCGGAGGTGCAGAAGTACAAAGCGCACCAGTGCAGCGACGACGACAAGACGCGGCCCCTGGTCAAATAGCGCCGGCCCCCCCCCAAAAAAAAACCCGCGGGGGGGGCCCCCAAAACCGGCCCGGACCCCCCAAAAAAATCCCCAAAAAAATCCCCGAAAAATCGGCTAAGGGGGCTCCAAAAAATTCCTCACAAAAATCCCGCGGGGGGACGCAAAACTGGCTCGGATCCCCCCAAAAAAATCCCCCAAAAAATCCACTAAGGGGGGCCCTAAAACTGGCCTGGCACCCCCCAAAAAATCCTGTGGGGGGCCCCAAAAAAACCCCCAAAAAACCTGAGGGGGGGTCCCAAAACCGGCCCGGAACTCCCCAAAAAATCCCCCAAAAAACCCACTAAGGGGGGCCCTAAAACTGGCCTGGCACCCCCCAAAAAATCCTGTGGGGGGCCCCAAAAAACCCCCCAAAAAACCTGAGGGGGGGTCCCAAAACCGGCCTGGAACCCCCCAAAAAATCCCCAAAAAAATCGGCTGAGGGGCCCCAAAAATCCCCAAAAAAAATCTTATTGGGGGGGCCCAGAACTGGCCCGGACCCCCCAAAAAAATCCCCAAAAAAATCCACGGGGGGGGCCCCAAAACCTGCCTGGAACCCCCCAAAAAATCCTGCTGGGGGGGGACCCCAAAATATCCCCAAAAACTCCCGTGGGGCGGAGCCGATGGCCACGCCCACCTCCCCAAAAATATGTAAATTACGCTGAACCCCCAAAATTGCGTCACGGGTGGGCGTGGCCGCCACGCCCCCTCCCCAAAAACCGCGCTGGAATTTGGGGACCCCCCCCAATAAAAACCCAATGGGAAGGTGAGGCCACGCCCCTTTTGGGGCAGGCCACGCCCCTTTGGACACAAGCCCCGCCCCCGCCGGGTTTGATTGACAGCGCTCCCCCGCCCCTCCCCCCCCGCCGTGTTTTGGGGGGTCCCGGGGGGGTTTTGGGGGGGGGGAGGGGCGGCAATAAAGAGCTCGGAGGTTTCGGAGGCGCTGAGAGGAATTTTGGGGGATTTTGGGGGGTTTTGGGGATTTTTGGGGGGTTTTGGGGATTTTTGGGGGTTTTTTTGGGAGGTTTAGGGGATTTTTGGGGTTTTTTGGGGGATGTGGGGGTTTTTTGGGGGGATTTGGGGTTTTGGGGGTTTTTCGGTTTTTGGAGGGGTTTTGGAGGATTTTTTTGGGGTTTTTTTGGGAGGTTTAGGGGATTTTTGGGGGGGTTTTAGGGATTTGGGAGGTTTAGGGGATTTTTTGGGGGGTTTTGGGGTTTTTTGGGAGGTTTAGGGGATTTTTGGGGTTTTTTGGGGAATGTGGAGGTTTTTTGGGGGGATTTGGGGTTTTGGGGGTTTTTCGGTTTTTGGAGGGGTTTTGGAGGATTTTTTTGGGGTTTTTTTGGGAGGTTTAAGGGATTTTTGGGGGGTTTTTGGTTTTTTTTGGGGGGGGGATTTGGGAGGGGTGGGGACCCCCCAGTGCTCCCAGTTCGGGGTTTTTACTGGTTTGGGGGGGTCTGGCTTGTTCATCCCAGTTCCCTTCCAGTTCCTCCCAGTCCCCCCCAGTTCCCCCCCAGTTCCATCCCAGTTCCATCCCAGTCCATCCCAGTCCATCCCAGTTCCATCCCAGTCCATCCCAGTTCCTCCCAGTCCCTCCCAGTCCCTCCCAGTTTATCCCAGTTCCATCCCAGTCCCTCCCAGTCCCATCCCAGTTCCATCCCAGTTCCATCCCAGTTCCCTCCCAGTCCCTCCCAGTTAGTCCCAGTCCCTCCCAGTTCGTCCCAGTCCCTCCCAGTCCATCCCAGTTCCCTCCCAGTCCCTCCCAGTTCATCCCAGTTCTCTCCCAGTTCATCCCAGTCCCTCCCAGTCCATCCCAGTTTCCTCCCAGTCCCTCCCAGTCCATCCAAGCTCCTCCCAATTCCCCCGCCGGGCGGGTTTTTGTTATCCCTCCCCCTCCTTTCCCCGCAATGGTTCCTCCCGCGCGCGGTGCACGCCGGGACTCGCGGTGCACGCCGGGACTCGCAGTCCCCGCCTCCTCCCGCGGCCTCGGCGCATGCGCGTTGCTCCGACCCCGCCTCTTCCCGCCGAAGCCCCGCCCCTTTTCCCCGCGTGGCCGGCGGGGGTCGCGGGGGGCAGCGGCGGAAGCGCCCCCCCCCCCAAAAAAACCACCGGGACCCCCCCAAAAACCACCGGGACCCCCCAAAACCACACCGGGACCCCCCCAAAAACACACCGGGACCCCCCAAAACCACACCGGGACCCCCCCCAAAGCTCGGCGGGCAGGTACCGGCGGCGCGCGGGGCCTGGCGGGGGAGGGGGGGGCGTTGGTGGGGAGGGGAGGGGGGGAATTTGGGGAGGGGTCCCTGGAGGGGGGGGGGGTGGTGTCTGAGGGGGGGGTGGGGGGGGCTCTGAGGGGTTTTGGGGGGGCGCGGGGGTCGCGAGGGGCTCCAATGTGGGAGGGGGAGGGGGGGAGGGTTTAAATTTGGGGAGGGGGGGTGGATTTTGGGGAGGGGTCGCAGGACCCCCCCCCTCCTCCCGTTCCTCCCCTCCCCCCCCCGTCCGGTTCTCCCGCCGCTCCCGGCCCACGTGCGCCGCTCCCGCCCCTCCCCCACCCGCGGCGGGACCGGCCCCGGGGGGGCCCCAAATGTCCGGGACCCCTCCCCCACCCGCGACCCTTCCCCAAATTCTTGATCCCCACCCCCGCGCCCCATTTCCCCCCATTTTTCCCCATTTTCCCCCGGGACCCTCCTGGGACCCCCCCAGGACCCCCTGAGATCCCTTGGAACCCCCCCAAGACCCCTCAGGAGGGGTCCCGGATTTGGGGAGGGGTCCCACCTTTGTGGGGGGGGTCCCAGCTTTGGGATCCCAACTTTGGGGAGGTCCCACATTTGAGGAGGGGGTCCCACCTTTGGGGTGCGTCCCACCTTTTGAGGGGGGGTCCCACCTTTTGGAGTGTGTCCCACCTTTTGGGGAGGGGGTCCCGGCTCTGGGGAGGGGTCCCACATTTGAGGAGGGGGTCGCACTTTTTGGGGGTGCGTGCCACCTTTTGAGGGGGGGTCCCACCTTTTGGGGTGTGTCCCACCTTTTGGGGAGGGGGTCCGGGATTTGGGGAGGGGTCCCGGCTCTGGGGAGGGGTCCCACATTTGAGGAGGGGGTCTCACCTTTGGGACAGGGTCTCACCTTTGGGTTGCGTCCCACCTTTTGGGGAGGGGGTCCCGGATTTGGGGAGGGGTCCCGGCTCTGGGGAGGGGTCCCACATTTGAGGAGGGGGTCTCACCTTTGGGGTGCGTCCCACCTTTTGAGGGGGGGTCCCACCTTTTGGGGTGTGTCCCACCTTTTGGGGAGGGGGTCCCGAATTTGAGGAGGGGTCCCGGCTCTGGGGAGGGGTCCCACATTTGAGGAGGGGGTCTCACCTTTGGGGTGCGTCCCACCTTTTGGGGTGCGTCCCACCTTTTGGGGTGTGTCCCACCTTTTGGGGAGGGGGTCCCGGATTTGGGGAGGGGTCCCGGCTCTGGGAAGGGGGTCCCGGATTTGGGGAGGGGGTCCCGGATTTGGGGAGGGGTCCCGGATTTGGGGAGGGGGTCCCGGATTTGGGGAGGGGTCCCGGATTTGGGGAGGGGTCCCGGATTTGGGGAGGGGGTCTCACCTTTGGTGTCCCACCTTTGTGGGGGGATCTCACCTTTGGGACAGGGTTCCACTTTTTGGGGGTGTGTCCCACCTTTTGGTGGGGGTCCCACCTTTTCGGGAGCCAAAATCCCCAGAATTCACCCCAAAATCCACCCCAAAATCCATCCCCATGCTGGTGGGACACCTGGTGCAGTGAGTGAGCCAAAATCCCCGGAATTCACCCCAAAAATCCACCCCAAAATCCATCCCCGTGCTGATGGGACACCTGGTGCAGTGAGTGAGCCAAAATCCCCCAAATTCACCCCAAAATCCACCCCAAAACTCACTGCAGAGGGGACAGCACACCTGGTGCAGTGAGTGAGCCAAAATCCCCCGATTTCACCCCAAAAATCCACCCCAAAAATCCACCCAAAATCCCCGTTTTTCACCAAAATCCCCGTTTCTCACCCCAAATCCCCGTTTTTCACCAAAATCCCCGTTTTTCGCCCCAAATCCCCGTTTCTCACCCCAAATCCCCGTTTTTCGCCCCAAATCCCCGTTTTTCACCAAAATCCCCGTTTTTCACCAAAATCCCCATTTTTCACCAAAATCCCCGTTTTTCGCCCCAAATCCCCGTTTTTCACCAAAATCCCCGTTTTTCACCCCAAATCCCCGTTTTTCACCAAAATCCCCGTTTTCCACCCCAAATCCCCGTTTTTCGCCCCAAATCCCTGTTTTTCACCAAAATCCCCGTTTTTTGCCCCAAATCCCGCAGGCTGCTCCCCATCCTGGTGCACGGGATGCGCTACTCCGAGATCGACAGCATCCTGCTCAAGGTCGGACTGGGAGCACTGGGACTGTACTGGGAGCACTGGGATTGTACTGGGACTGTACTGGGAGCACTGGGAACTGTACTGGGACTGTACTGGGAGCACTGGGATTGTACTGGGACTGTACTGGGACTGTACTGGGAGCACTGGGACTGTACTGGGACTGTACTGGGAGCACTGGGGCTGTACTGGGAGCACTGGGACTGTACTGGGAGCACTGGGAACTGTACTGGGACTGTACTGGAACTGTACTGGGACTGTACTGGGAGCACTGGGAACTGTACTGGGACTGTACTGGGAGCACTGGGACTGTACTGGGAGCACTGGGAACTGTACTGGGACTGTACTGGGACTGTACTGGGAGCAATGGGAACTGTACTGGGACTGTACTGGGAGCACTGGGACTGTACTGGGGCTGTACTGGGAGCACTGGGACTGTACTGGGGCTGTACTGGGACTGTACTGGGGCTGTACTGGGAGCACTGGGACTGTACTGGGGCTGTACTGGGAGCACTGGGACTGTACTGGGAGCACTGGGAGCGTACTGGGACTGTACTGGGAGCACTGGGAACTGTACTGGGACTGTACTGGGAGCACTGGGGCTGTACTGGGAGCACTGGGAACTGTACTGGGACTGTACTGGGACTGTACTGGGAGCACTGGGGCTGTACTGGGACTGTACTGGGAGCACTGGGGCTGTACTGGGAGCACTGGGACTGTACTGGGACTGTACTGGGAGCACTGGGAACTGTACTGGGACTGTACTGGGACTGTACTGGGAGCAATGGGAACTGTACTGGGACTGTACTGGGACTGTACTGGGAGCACTGGGAACTGTACTGGGGCTGTACTGGGAGCACTGGGGCTGTACTGGGAGCACTGGGAACTGTACTGGGGCTGTACTGGGAGCACTGGGACTGTACTGGGAGCACTGGGAACTGTACTGGGGCTGTACTGGGAGCACTGGAATTGTACTGGGACTGTACTGGGACTGTACTGGGAGCACTGGGACTGTACTGGGAGCACTGGGACTGTACTGGGAGCACTGGAATTGTACTGGGACTGTACTGGGACTGTACTGGGAGCACTGGGGGGGCACTGGGGCTGTACTGGGAGCACTGGGACTGTACTGGGAGCACTGGGGCTGTACTGGGACTGTACTGGGGCTGTACTGGGACTGTACTGGGACTGTACTGGGACTGTACTGGGAGCACTGGGAACTGTACTGGGAGCACTGGGGGGGCACTGGGGGGCCATACTGGTCCATACCGGTCCATGCTGGTCCGTACTGGTGTAACTGGTCCATACCGGTCCATACCGGTCCGTACTGGTCCATACCGGTCCATACCGGTCCGTACCGGTCCGTACCGGTCCGTACCGGTCCATACCGGTCCATACCGGTCCATACCAGTCCATACCGGTCCGTACTGGTGTAACTGGTCCATACTGGTCCATACTGGTCCATACCGGTCCATACCGGTCCATACCGGTCCATACCGGTCCGTACTGGTCCATACTGGTCCGTACCGGTCCGTACCGGTCCGTACCGGTCCATACCGGTCCATACTGGCCCATACCGGTCCATACCGGTCCATACCGGTCCATACCGGTCCATACCGGTCCATACTGGTCCATACCGGTCCATACCGGTCCATACCGGTCCATACCGGTCCATACTGGTCCATACCGGTCCATACTGGTCCATACTGGCCCATACCGGTCCATACCGGTCCATACTGGTCCATACTGGTCCATACTGGTCCGTACTGGCGCGCCCGGAGATGATGACAGCCTTGCCCTGAGCCCTGATGGTCTCTTGTGTTCGTACTGCCTGATCCGTGTCGCGACATGTCAGATCCGTGTCACGACGTGACCTCCGTGTCGTGATGTCCCGCCCCACGTCACGATAACTCCGTGTCATGACACGGTCTCCATGTCATGACATGACTTCCATGTCATGACACGGTTTCCATGTTGCAATGTCCTGCCCCATGTCATGATAACCCCGTGTCAAGACATGATCTCCATGTCACGACACGATTTCCATGTCACGACACGATCTCCGTGTCGATACAATGACTCCGTGTCACCACACGACGACTCCGTGACATGACACGGCCTCCATGTCGTGGCATGATCTCCGTGTCGCGATAACCCCATGTCATGACATGACCTCCGTGTCACTACACGACCCCCACGTCACAGGATCTCCACGTCACGACACGACCCCCGTGTCACGACGTGACATCCGTGTCGTGATGTCCCGCCCCGTGTCACGATAACTCCGTGTCACGACACGGCCTCCATGTTGCGATGTCCTGCCCCATGTCATGATAACCCCATGTCACGACACGATTTCCATGTCACGACACGATTTCCATGTCACGACATGATCTCCGTGTCGTGATGTCCTGCCCCGTGTCATGATAACTCCGTGTCACGACACGGCCTCCATGTTGCAATGTCCTGCCCCATGTCATGATAACCCCGTGTCAAGACATGATCTCCATGTCACGACATGATCTCCATGTCACGACATGATCTCCGTGTCGATACAATGACTCCGTGTCACCACACGACGACTCCGTGACATGACATGGCCTCCATGTTGCAATGTCCTGCCCCATGTCATGATAACCCCGTGTCAAGACATGATCTCCATGTCACAACACGATCTCCATGTCACTACATGACCCCCACGTCACAGGATCTCCATGTCACGACACGATTTCCATGTCACGACACGATCTCCGTGTCGATACAATGACTCCGTGTCACCACACGACGACTCCGTGACATGACATGGCCTCCATGTTGCAATGTCGTGCCCCATGTCATGATAATTCCATGTCACGACATGACCTCCATGTCGTGATGTCCCGCCCCGTGTCACGATAACTCCATGTCATGACACGGCCTCCATGTCACGACATGACTTCCATGTCACGACACGATTTCCATGTCACGACACGATCTCCGTGTCGATACAATGACTCCGTGTCACCACACGACGACTCCGTGACATGACACGGCCTCCATGTTGCAATGTCCTGCCCCATGTCGCGATAACTCCATGTCATGACACGGCCTCCATGTTGCAATGTCCTGCCCCATGTCATGATAACCCCGTGTCAAGACATGATCTCCATGTCACGACACGATCTCCGTGTCGATACAATGACTCCGTGTCACCACACGACGACTCCATGTCACGATAACCCCATGTCACCACATGACCTCCACGTCACGACACGGCCGCCATGTCGTGACGTGACCTCCATGTCACGATATCCCGTCCCATGTCACGATAACCCCACGTCACGACACGGCCGCCATGTCGTGACGTGACCTCCATGTCACGATATCCCGCTTCATGTCACGATAACCCCACGTCCCGACACGGTCCCGTGTCCCGCCGCAGGGCGCCGCGGAGGAGGACGGCGCGGCGCCGGACGGCGAGCAGGACGTCCGGCCGTGCTACCTGCGTAAGGCCCACGGGGCGTTTTGGGGATTTTTGGGGATTTTTTGGGGGGTTTTGGGGATTTTTGGGGATTTTGGGGATTTTGGGGGGTTTTTGGGGGGTTTTCTGAGGGTGTTTCTGGGGTGTTTCTGAGGAGTTTGGGGTGGTCCCGGGGGGCTTTTGGGATGGTCCTGGGGGTTTTGGGGTGGTCCTGGGGGATTTGGAGTTTTTTGGGATTTTTGGGGATTTTTTGATGAATTTCTTGGGGGTTTTTGGGATTTTTTTGGGGGGTTTTCTGAGGGTGTTTCTGGGGTGTTTCTGAGGGGTTTGGGGTGGTCCAGGGGGGTTTGGGGTGGCCTAGGGGGGGTTTTGGGATGATCCTGGGGGTTTTGGGGTGGCCCCTGAGGGGTTTGGGGTGGTCCAGGGGGGTTTTGGGGTGTTTTGGGGCTTTTTGGGGTTTTTTTTGGGTTTTGTGGAGATTTTTTGGGATGTTTTCTGAGGGTGTTTCTGGGGTGTTTCTGAGGGGTTTGGGGTGGTCCTGGTTGGTTTGGGGTGATCCTGGGGGGTTTGGGATGGTCCTGGGTGATTTGGGGTTTTTTGGGATTTTTGGGGATTTTTTGGTGAATTTCTTGGGGGTTTTTGAGATTTTTTGGGGGGCTTTCTGAGGGTGTTTCTGGGGTGTTTCTGAGGGGTTTGGGGTGGCCCCCAAGGGGTCTTGGGGTGGTCTTGGGGGGCTCAGGGTGGCCCCTGAGGGGTTTGGTGTGGCCTAGGGGGGGTTTTGGGGTGGACCCTGAGAGGTTTGGGGTTTTTTGGGATTTTTTGGAGTTTTTTTGGGGGATTTTTTGGGGGTGTTTTCTGAGGGTGTTTCTGGGATATTTCTGAGGGGTTTGAGGTGGTCTGGGCCGGTTTTTGGGGTGGTTCCTGAGGGGCTTTGGGGTGGCCCCCTGTTTTTTGGGATCCCCCCATTTTTTGGGACCCCTGGCCGTTTTTTGGGACCCCC
The DNA here is from genome assembly GCF_046129695.1 of Lonchura striata. Classification (NCBI taxonomy): domain Eukaryota; kingdom Metazoa; phylum Chordata; class Aves; order Passeriformes; family Estrildidae; genus Lonchura; species Lonchura striata. Next base: position 994,735 of record NC_134623.1, read on the forward strand.
CCAGTACATTTTGGGACCCCTGCCCGTTTTTTGGGGCCCAGGGAAGCGCTCGGCCCAACGTCTTCGGGAGGAGCTGCTCTTCCACCTGGAGTGGGTGGGCAAGGAGTCGGGGATCCTGGTGCTGGGGGACATCGCCAAAGGTGGGACCCCAAAAACCCCCAAAATCCCCCCAAAACAGCCCCCAAAACCCCCAGAAACAGCCCCTGATCCAGGGCATCCTGGTGCTGGGGGACATCGCCGAAGGTGGGACCCCAAAAACCCCAAAACCCCCCAAAACAGCCCGAAAATCCCCCAAAAACAGCCTCAAAAACAGTCCCAAAAACAGCCCCCAAAACAGCCTCAAAAATCCCCAAAAACAGCCCCAAAACAGCCCCTGATCCAGGGCATCCTGGTGCTGGGGGACATCGCCGAAGGTGGGACCCCAAAAATCCCAAAATCCCCCAAAAACAGCCCCCAAAACCCCCAAAAACAGGCTCCAAAACCCCCAGAAACAGCCCCAAAATGAGCCCCTGATCCAGGGCATCCTGGTGCTGGGGGCCATCACCAAAGGTGGGACCCCAAAATCCCCAAAAAGCAGCCCAAAAATCCCCCAAAAACTGCCCCAAAATCCCCAAAAACTGCCCCAAAATGTGCCCCAAAGCGGCCCCAGCCCGGTGATGACCGCGGACATTCGAATCCCGAATCCCCCTGTGGATCTCTGTGCTCTGAGGGCCTCGGGGTGCGGCGGGTGACCCCAAATCCTCTGGGTGTCCCCAAATCTTCTGGGTGTCCCCAGATCCTCTGGGTGACCCCAAATCCTCTGGGTGTCCCCAAATCCTTTTGGGTGTCCCCAAATCCTCTGGGTGACCCCAAATCATCTGGGTGTCCCCAAATCCTCTGGGTGTCCCCAAATCCTCTGGGTGACCCCAAATCATCTGGGTGTCCCCAAATCCCTTTGGGTGTCCCCAAATCCCTTTGGGTGTCCCCAGATCATCTGGGTGACACCAAATCATCTGGGTGACCCGAAATCCTTTGGGTGACCCCAAATCCTCTGGGTGACACCAAATCCTCTGGGTGTCCCCAAATCCTTTTGGGTGTCCCCAAATCCCTTTGGGTGACCCCAAATCCTCTGGGTGTCCCCACATCCTCTGGGTGACCTGAAATTCCTGCTGGGTGTCCCCACATCCCTTTGGGTGACCCCAAATCCTCTGGGTGACACCAAATCCTCTGGGTGTCCCCAGATCATCTGGGTGACCCCAAATCCTCTGGGTGACCCCAAATCCCTTTGGGTGTCCCCAGATCCTCTGGGTGTCCCCAGATCATCTGGGTGTCCCCAAATCCTCTGGGTGTCCCCAAATCCCTTTGGGTGTCCCAAACCCCAGTGTCACCCAGTCCCAGTGCCACCCTGTCCCAGTGTCACCCAGTCCCGGTGCCTCCCTGTCCCCAGTGTCACCCAGTCCCCATGCCACCCTGTCCCAGTGCCACCCTGTCCCCAGTGCCACCCTGTCCCCGGTGTCACCCTGTCCCAGTGTCACCCTGTCCTGGTGCCACCCTGTCCCCGGTGTCACCCAGTCCCAGTGTCACCCTGTCCTGGTGCCACCCTGTCCCGGTGTCACCCTGTCCCCAGGAGTCCATCCAGAAGCTGATGCCGCCGCTGATCCAGAAGTGCAACGAGCTCAAGGACGAGGACGAGGACAAGGACCTGTTCCCGCTGCTCGAGGTGCCCCCGAGGGTGCTGGCAGGGTGGCAGGGTGCCCGTGCCACCCGTGACACTGTCCCCGCTGTCCCCGCTGCCTGTCGGTGGCCACGGCGCTGCAGCGCGGATTCCTGCTCACAGTGAGCCGGGGCACCGGCGCTGCGTGGCGCTGGTGGCACCCACGGCGGGGACACCCACGGTGGTGTCACCCACAGCGGTGACACCCATGTTCCCATGTACCCGCAGCAGTGACACCCACGGCAGTGACACCCATGTCCCCACGGCAATGACACCCACATTCCCATGTCCCTGCGGTGGTGACACCCATGGCGGGGACACCCATGTCCCCATGGTGGTGATACCCATGGCGGTGACACCCACAGCGGGGACACCCACGGCGGTGACACCCATGTCCCCACGGCAATGACACCCACATTCCCATGTCCCTGCGGTGGTGACACCCATGGCGGTGACACCCACAGCGGGGACAACCACGGCGGTGACACCCATGTTCCCATGTCAATGACACCCATATCCCCATGGCAGTGACACCTGTGTCCTCGCATCCCCATGTCCCCATGGCGGTGACACCCACGGCGGTGACACCCACGGCGGTGACACCTGCATCCCCATGGCGGTGACACCCATGTCCCCATGGCAGTGACACCCGTGTCCCCATGGCAGTGACACCCACGGCAGTGACACCCATATCCCCATGGTGGTGACACCCGTGTCCCCATGGCAGTGACACCCACGGCAGTGACACCCATGTCCCCATGGCAGTGACACCCATGTCCCCATGGCGGTGACACCCATGTCCCTATGGCAGTGACACCCACGGCAGTGACACCCATGTCCCCATGGCAGTGACACCCGTGTCCCCATGGCAGTGACACCCACGGCAGTGACACCCATGTCCCCACATCCCCGTGTCCCCACGGCAGTGACACCCCCGTCCCGCGGGTTCCGGTGCCCGGTTCCCGTTCCGGTTCGTTTTTCACCGTTTCCGGGGCGGGTTGGGGGGAGGGGCGGTGCCATAAAGGCCTTTGTGGACCGAGCGGGCCGAGTCCGCGTCCTCCGTTACCGGCGGGGGAAACGGGGGGGGGCTCCGGTACCGGCGGCGCCGCGGCGCTGGCTTCCGGCGCCGCCCGATGACGTCATAGAGGCGGCGCGACGCCATTGGTCCGTTCGCGCGTCGCGCCGGAAGTGGCTCCGGCCGTGGCCGTGGCGACAGGGACGCGGCGGGACCGGACCCGGTACCGGGCGGGGGGGGAACGGGGGAGGCTCCCGGTACCGGGGAGGGGACACCGAGGGTTTCCCACACCGGGGCTGGGCGGAGCGGGTCCCGGGGCTGGGGTGGGGCAGCACCGGGACCGGACTCGGTACCGGGCGGCGGGGGTGGAGGGGAGGAACGGGGGTGGAGGGGAGGAACGGGGGAGGCTCCCGGTACCGGGGTCACCGAGGGGTGCCCACACCGGGGCTGGGCGGGGTGGGGTGGGGCAGTACCGGGACCGGACCCGGTACCGGGCAGGGGAACGGGGGCAGCTCCCGGTACCGGAGCGGGGACACCGAGGGTTGCCCACACCGGGGCCGGGCGGACCGGGGCCGGTATGGGCGGATCCTGGTGGTGCGGGGAGGAATCTCCGGGGCCGCACCCGGTACCGGGGGGAGGCAGCGCTCGGTGCCGAGCCGGTACCGGGAACGGAGGGAGGGAACCCGCAGCGCTCGGTACCGGGCGGGGCGTACCGGGATCACCTCCGGCCGCTGAGCCGCCGCCCCCTCCGCAGCCATGGACGCGCCCCCCGCGGCCGCCCCGGTGCCGGAGCCGGTAGCGGAGCCGGTGCCGGTGCCGGTGCCGGTACCGGAGGCGGTGCCGGGGCTGCTGTCGCTGCCGCCGGAGCTGCTGCTGCGGATCTGCGGCTTCCTGCGGGCCCGGGACGTGCGGCGGCTGCTGCCCCGCGTCTGCCGCGCCCTGCGCGCCCTGGCCCGGGACGCGGCGCTCTGGCGGCTGCGGCTGCGGCAGCGCGCCCGCCGCCCGCTGCCGGTGCTGCCAGGTGGGTGCGGGCACCGGGACCTGTCCGCGGTACTGCCCGGAGCACCGGGACCCTCCCCCGGTGCTGCCCGGGGCACTGGGAACCGCCCCCGGTGCTGCCCGGGGCACCGGGAACCGCCCCCGGTGCTGCCCGGGGCACTGGGAACTGTCCCCGGTACTGCCCGGAGCACCGGGAACCGCCCCCGGTGCTGCCCGGGGCACTGGGAACTGTCCCCGGTGGGTCTGGAGGCACCGGGACCCTCCCCCGGTGCTGCCCGGGGCACCGGGACCTGTTTGCGGTACTGCCCGGAGCACTGGGAACTGTCCCCGGTGGGTCTGGAGGCACCGGGACCCTCCCCCGGTGCTGCCCGGGGCACCGGGACCTGTCTGCGGTACTGCCCGGAGCACCGGGACCCTCCCCCGGTGCTGCCCGGGGCACTGGGAACTGTCCCCGGTACTGCCCGGGGCACCGGGAACCGCCCCCGGTGCTGCCCGGGGCACTGGGAACCGTCCCCGGTACTGCCCGGGGCACCGGGAACCGTCCCCGGTACTGCCCGGGGCACCGGGACCTGCCCGCGGTACTGCCCGGGGCACCGGGAACCGCCCCCGGTGCTGCCCGGGGCACTGGGAACTGTCCTCGGTACTACCCGGGGCACCGGGACCTTCCCCCGATGGGTCTGGGGTTACAGGGAACTGCCCCCGGTGCTGCCCGGGGCACCGGGAACCGCCCCCGGTGCTGCCCGGGTTAGCGGGAACTGCCCCCGGTGGGTCTGGGGGCACCGGGAACCCCCCTCCGGTGCTGCCCGGGGCACCGGGAACTGCCCCCGGTGGGTCTGGGGTTACAGGGAACTGCCCCCGGTGTTGTCCGTGGCACCGGGAACTGCCCCCGGTGGGTCTAGAGGCACCGGGAACTTCCCCCGGTGCTGCCCGGTGGGTCCGGGGGCACCGGGCACCGGGACCCCCCGGGAACCCCTGAGCCCCCCGTGCCCCTGAGGGGTCCCCGCCACGGGGCCGGGGCAGATTTTGGGGACCCTCCCCGGTATTTTCGGTTCCCCCCCGGTAATTTCCCCCCCCCAGAGGCCGGGTTCGATTGGGCGGCCGCGTGCGAGGAGCTGGAGGAGCACCTGGAGCGCTGGGGGGCGGCACCGGAGCCCGCGGAGCTCCGGGAACACCGGGAGCACCGGGAACCCCGGGAGTACCGGGAGTACCGAGAGCCCCAGGAGCCAGCAGAGCACCGGGAGCACCGGGAACCCGCGGAGCCCCGGGAACCCGCAGAGCCCCGGGAGCCCGGAGAGCACCGGGAGCCTGCGGAGCCCCGGGAACCCGCAGAGCCCCGGGAGCACCGGGAGCCTGTGGAGCCCGTGGAGCACCGGGAGTACCGAGAGCACCGGGAGCCCGGAGAGCCCCGGGAGCCCGGAGAGCCCCGGGATTACCGGGAGTACCGAGAGCACCGGGAGCCTCGGGAGCACCGGGAGCCCGGAGAGCCCCGGGATTACCGGGAGCACCGAGAGCCCCGGGATTACCGGGAGCCTGTGGAGCCCGTGGAGCACCGGGATTACCGGGAGTACCGGGAGCACCGGGAACCCGCAGAGCCCCGGGATTACTGGGAGCCCGCGGAGCCCCGGGAGCACCGGGAATACCGAGAGCCTGCGGAGCCCCGGGAGCACCAGGAGCCTGCGGAGCCCGTGGAGCACCGGGATTACCGGGAGCACCGGGGTTACCGGGAGCACCGGGAGCCCGGAGAGCACCGGGAGCCTCGGGAGCACCGGGAGCACCGGTCCCCCATGGAGCATTTCTCGCTGGACTCGGGGCACTTCGGCTCCGTGGACGCCGTGCTGCTGCTGCAGGTGGGGATTGGGATTTGGGGAGGGGTCCCGGGCCTGAGACCCCTCCCCAAATCCCCCCGGAGGATCCCCGACCACAATCCCCACCTGCCGCTGATTTGGGGAGGGGTCCCGGCCGGGCTGAGCCCCCTCCCCACACCCCCAGCAGGTGGAAATGGGAGGGATCCTCCGGGGAATTTGGGGAGGGGTCTCTGCCGGGCCAAGCAGGTGGGAGCAGGGTCGGGGATCCTCCAGGGAATTTGGGGAGGGGTCCCGGCCGGGCCGAGCAGGTTAGGAACAGGGTCGGGGATCCTCCAGGGAATTTGGGGAGGGGTCCCTGCTGGGCTGAGCAGGTTAGGAACAGGGTCGGGGATCCTCCAGGGAATTTGGGGAGGGGTCCCTGCTGGGCTGAGCAGGTTAGGAACAGGGTCGGGGATCCTCCAGGGAATTTGGGGAGGGGTCCCGGCCGGGCCGAGCAGGTTAGGAACAGGGTTGGGGATCTCTCTGGGGAATTTGGGGAGGGGTCCCGGCCGGGCTGACCCCGAGCCCCCTCCCCACCCAGGGGGGCTCCCTGTGCGTCTCGGGGGGCCGCGACCGCAACGTGAACCTGTGGGACCTGCGGGAGCTGGGCCGGGGTCCCCCCGGGCGGGCGCTGGTTCGGGCGCTGGGCTCGGGCCACGGCGGCACCCACAAGGTGGGCGACGGGCAGGACCCCTCCCCAGAACAGGACCCCTCCCCAAAACAGGACCCCTCCCCAAAACAGCCCCGGAACGGGACCCCTCCCCAAAACAGCCCCGGAACACCCCCGGAAACAGGACCCCAAAAACGGACCCCCAAAAACAGGACCCCTCCCCAAAACAGCCCCGGAACAGGACCCTTCCCCAAAACAGCCCCGGAACGGGACCCCTCCCCAAAACAGGACCCCTCCCCAAAACAGCCCCGGAACGGGACCCCTCCCCAAAACAGGACCCCTCCCCAAAACAGCCCCGGAAACAGGACCCCTCCCCAAACACCCCCGAAAACATGACCCCAAAAACAGGACCCCTCCCCAAAACGCCCCCGAAAACAGGACCCCAAAAACAGGACCCCCTCCCCAAAACACCCCGAAAACAGGACCCCAAAAACGGACCCCAAAAACAGGACCCCTCCCCGGCCCCCCAGAAACAGCCCCCCAAGCACAGACCCAAAAAACAGCCCCCCAGAAACACCCCCAAAAACGGACCCCGGAAAAAATCCCCAAAAACAGGCCCCCCCCAAAAAAAACCCCAAAACAGCCCCAAAAATAGCCCCCCCCCAAAACAGCCCCCCAAAAACAAACAGCCCCCAAAACCAGCCCACGAAAACAGCCCCCCAAAAACACCCCCCAAAGACACCCCCGGGGGTGGGGTCTGGGCTCGGCAGCACCCTTGGGTGTCCCTCCCCACCCCAAAAACACCCCGGGGGTGGGGTCGGGGCTCGGCAGCACCCTTGGGTGTCCCTCCTCACCCCGGGGGTGGGGTCTGGGCTCCGCAGCACCCTTGGGTGTCCCTCCTCACCCCAAAAACACCCCGGGGGTGGGGTCGGGGCTCGGCAGCACCCTTGGGTGCCCCCTCCTCACCCCAGCTCCCCCAAAGACATCCCCAAAAGCACCCCCCAAAATCACCCCCGGGGGTGGGGTCCGGGCTCGGCAGCACCCTTGGGTGTCCCTCCCCACCCCAAAAACACCCCGAGGGTGGGGTCCGGGCTCGGCAGCACCCTTGGGTGTCCCTCCCCACCCCAAAAACACCCCGGGGGTGGGGTCTGGTCTCGGCAGCACCCTTGGGTGCCCCCTCCTCACCCCAGCTCCCCCAAAGACATCCCCAAAAGCACCCCCCAAAAACACCCCGAGGGTGGGGTCTGGGCTCGGCAGCACCCTTGGGTGCCCCCTGCCCAGGGCTGGGTGTGGTGCCTGGCCGCCCGCGACGCCCGCGTCTGCTCGGGCTCCTGGGACAGCACCGTGAAGCTCTGGGACCTGGCGGCCGCGGGGCAGCAGTTCGGGGAGATCAGGTGCGGCCCCGGGATTTTGGGGGGCGCCCCGGGGGTCCCGCCGAGCCCCCCGGGGGTCCCGCTGAGCCCCCCGCCCGCCCCTCGGCAGGGAGAAGGCGGCCGTGCTGTGCCTCTCGTACCGGCGCGACGTGCTGGTCACCGGCACCTACGACAAGACGGTGGCGATGTACGACCCGCGAGGTACCGGCGGGTCGGGGGACCGGGGGATCGGGGGATCGGGGGGATCGGGGGGATTGGGGGGTTTGGGGGATCGGGGGGTTCGGGAGGATTGGGGGATCGGGAGGATCGGGGGGTTCGGGAGGATCGGGGGGATCGGGAAGACCGGGGGATCGGGGGGTTTGGAGGGTTCGAGGGATCGGGGGGACCGGGGGAATCGGGGGTTTGGGGGTTTGGGGGGATCGGGGG